>NC_059196.1:5844873-6144873 GCF_020615455.1 Coregonus clupeaformis
CTTGTGCGGCCTACCACTTCGCGACTGAGCCGTTGTTGCTCCTAGACGTTTCCACTTCACAACAACAGCACTTACAGTTGACCGGGGCAGCTCTAGCAGGGCAGAAATTTGACGAACTGACTTGTTGTAAAGGTGGCATCCTATGATGGTGCCACGTTGAAAGTCACTGAGCTCTTCAGTAAGACCATTCTACTGCCAATGTTTTTCTATGGAGATTGCATGGCTGTGTGCTCGATTCTATACACCTGTCAGCAACGAGTGTGGCTGAAATAGCCAAATCCACTAATTTGAAGGGGTGTCCACATACTTTCGTATATATAGTGTATGTCCCTATAGCAGCCTCTGCTAGTCCCTTGCAGACCGCTACATACAGCCATTATGGATCTTATATTTTCATATAATTCCCCGTTGTCCATATAGCTAATTCCCTGTAGTACAAATGTAGGTACCTGTACAGTATAGGAGGAGTGTGTATAGGCGGAGCCGCCGGGATGGTCCGTTTACATCGCTACATTCTCTCCCCTGCAGGCACATCTAAACAGGATCTATCAGGTATGAAATCAGCGTGGCACAGAAATGGAACAAAATCAATTGATAGAACAAATTACGTATGGGGTATGAGATTCGACAAAAACCCTGATAGAATCAAATAAGTATTTTTATCGAATTTTCTTGTCTGCTCTTCAGTCAATATTCCTTGAAAATCCTCACGATATGGTCTTATCAGGGTTTATTAAATCGATTTAAAAGTTGCATGTTTTACAAATATAGCCTGACTATTGCGTTGCACTGGTCCTTACATAAGAGAGTGGTTCTGGGTGTTTAAACTGTGGGGGTTTCCTCTGCCTTGTCTACTGAGGTCAGAAGAAAACACGGTTACCGTAATGACCTTAAAAACAGGACCTCCTCATTTCTGTGTTGCCATTCCCGGTCCGATCATCTCCGTCTCCATCCATAGGGGCATCCCCATGTCTTACTGCTACTCAGTCTGTCACTCTCTGTCTTCTCATGTAGACCATCTGTCTCATTGCATATCTGTCATCAATCATTCCGTCAAGGTTGAAGCTAAAAGCAAAATGCCTGAGTCTTTATCTGTACCTGGCCTGTGTTGTACTGGTACAGCCGTCTCTCCACGGTGGGGGGTGAAGAAATGATTAGCAGCCTCCATTGAATTATCGTTAGGAGCATATTTGTCACGGTTAACTAAGCCAGAACCCAGAAGCAGACCAGGACACGGTACGTGAGACAAAGGTGAGTGTTTATTTATAGAGTCCGAGTGAAGCTGAATAATCCAGGGAACAGAGCGGGTGGCGTGGATGGGTTGTTGAAGGTGCAGTGGTTGGTCCGGTACTGGCTCGGCAGCCGCCGACCATCAGGCAGAGGTTGGGTGAAGGTTCCGGGTGAGAGACTGCAGACAGAACAAAAACGGAGGTGAGTACACAGCAAATCAACAAGGTGCAAAACAACAAAACTAACGCTAGAACTCAAAGGCTGATACGCTGACAAACATACTGTTCATGGCTAACGATCCGGCAGGAACTGGATGTTGGCCCAGAGCCTAAGAAGGGTGATGATCAGGACCAGGTGTGCAGATTGCTGATGGGATGCAGGTGCGGAAACCCAGAGCGCTCCCCGGAGCGTTCCCGAACCCTCGGGAAACTGGAGAATACGAGCAGGAACACTAGTCACCAGACAGGACCCGACTCAGACAGCCGGGATCGTCACAGTACCCCCCTCCGACGAACGCCACCGGGCGGACTTCCCGGAGCGCCAGGATGGAGGCGGTAGAAGTCACTGATGAGGTCTGCGTCTAGGACCTGTCGCCGCGGAATCCAACTCCTCTCCTCAGGCCCATACCCCTCCCAGTCCACGAGATACTGGAAACCCCGGCCCCGCCGTCTGGCATCCATGATGCGACGCACCGTGTAGGCAGGACCACCTCCGATCATCCGAGGAGGAGGAGGAGGAGGCGGAGGAGGCAACAGAGGACTGAGGAAGACAGGCTTGAGGCAGGAGACATGAAAGGTGGGATGGACTCTGAGCGTCCTCGGTAGTTTGAGTCGAACTGCCACTGGATTGATCACCTTCTCCACCACAAACGGACCAATGAACTTCGGTAACAACTTCCTAGACTCAGTCCGTAACGGAAGATCCCGTGTGGCCAACCAAACCCTATCTCCGATGGTATAGGTGGGAGCGGGAATCCGGCGACGATTCGCCTGGAGCTGATACCGGTCCGAAACTCTAAGGAGTGCCTTTCTGGCCCGATGCCAGGTCCGGTGGCAACGCCGAATATGGGCCTGAACAGAAGGCACTGAGAGCTCCTTCTCCTGAGAAGGAAACAGGGGAGGTTGGTAGCCATACAGGCACTGGAAGGGAGACATCCCAGTGGCAGATGTAGGAAGAGTATTGTGGGCATACTCAACCCAAGGCAACTGAGAAACCCAGGAGGTGGGGTTGGAAGAGACCAGACAGCGTAGCGTTGATTCCATCTTCTGGTTGGCTCTCTCCGCCTGACCATTGGATTGGGGGTGAAAACCAGATGTGAGACTGACCGTAGCTCCAATGGCCAAACAGAAGGACTTCCAGACAGCAGAGGTAAACTGAGGGCCACGGTCGGAAACGATATCACTGGGCAAACCGTGGACCCTGAAAACCTCCCTAACCAGGATCTCGGACGTCTCCGAGGCAGAGGGAAGCTTGGCAATTGGCACAAAGTGGGCGAACTTGCTGAATCTGTCCACGATAGTCAGAACGACCGTGTTCCCCTCAGAGGCGGGCAACCCCGTGACGAAGTCCAGGGCCAGATGCGACCATGGTCGCCGGGGAATAGGAAGGGGGTGAAGTAGTCCAGAGCTGGGCCGATTGGTACTCTTATTCTGCGCACACACTGGACAGGCAGCAACAAAACCCCGAGTATCCTCGGCCATGGCAGGCCACCAAAAACGTCTGCGAAGAAACGCCATAGTCCGAGCCACGCCAGGGTGACAAGCCATCTTGCTTGCGTGGGACCATTTGAGGACAGCAGGACGAACCGACTCAGGCACAAACAACCGACCGGGTGGACCGTTACCGGGACCGGGCTGAGTCCGAAGGGCCGCCAGCACCTCCTCCTCAATCTTCCACATAACTGCTCCCACGACGCAGTTCCGGGGGAGGATTGTCTCGGTCTTGGACCCACTCTCCTCCGTCTTGGAGAACATCCGGGACAAGGCGTCCGCCTTGCCGTTCTTAGATCCAGGTCGGAACGTCAGGGCAAACTTGAATCGTCCGAAAAACAACGCCCACCTGGCCTGACGGGAGTTGAGACGTTTAGCCGATTGCACGTAAGCAAGATTCTTGTGGTCCGTCCAGACAATAAACGGTTGCTCCGCCCCCTCCAACCAGTGGCGCCACTCCTCCAAGGCAAGTTTCACCGCGAGAAGCTCCCGGTTACCCACATCGTAATTCCTCTCCGCAGGCGAAAGGCGGCGAGAGTAGTAGGCGCAGGGATGGAGTTTACTGTCCGTGGAGCATCGTCTGCGACAGGATGGCGCCAACTCCCACATCAGACGCGTCCACTTCAACGACGAACTGACGGGCCGTGTCCGGTTGAGAGAGAATCGGTGCGTTGGTGAATCGCCTCTTCAAATCCAGAAACGCTCGATCCGCCTCCGGATTCCACTTGAAGGTCCTGATGCTGGAAGTCAAGGCAGTTAACGGAGCGGCCACACGGCTGTAATCCCGGATGAATCTGCGGTAGAAATTCGCAAACCCCAAAAATCTCTGGAGCTGCAATCTCGTACCGGGCTGGGCCCATTCCAGAACCGCTCTAACCTTCTCCTGGTCCATCCTAATCTCTCCCCTGGAGATGATGTACCCGAGAAAGGATGTCGTGTGGGCGTGAAACTCGCACTTCTCGGCCTTCACGAACAGGCGATTCTCCAACAATCGCTGCAGCACCTGCCGGACATGCTGGACGTGGTCGGAAGGTTCCTTCGAGAAGATCAGAATGTCATCCAGGTAAACAAACACAAAGAGACCGATCATATCTCTCAGGACGTCGTTCACCATACTCTGGAATACCGCTGGAGCATTGGTTAGTCCAAACGGCATCACCTGATACTCGAAGTGACCCATCGGTGTATTGAAACCCGTCAACCACTCGTCCCCCTCTCTGATCCGGACCAGGTGATACGCATTGCGTAGGTCTAGCTTGGTGAACACCGTAGCACCCTGTAAGGAGTCGAAGGCAGAACTCATCAAGGGCAGGGGATACTTGTTCTTGATCGTGATGTCATTCAACCCCCGATAATCAATACACGGTCGAAGAGAGCCATCCTTCTTACCCACAAAGAAGAATCCTGCCCCCAGGGGTGATGACGAGGGGCGAACGAGACCAGCAGCTAGAGACTCCTTGATGTAGGTCTCCAACGCCTCACGTTCAGGTCGGGAGATACTGTATAACCTTCCCTTGGGGTAGACAGCTCCAGGGACCAGGTTGATGGCACAATCATAGGGTCGGTGGGGAGGGAGTGACAGAGCCTTCTGCTTACTGAAAACTTCCCCCAAATCGTGATATGTCTCGGGAACCAGGGACAAATCTGGGGGTTTAGCCTCAATCACCTGACTGGGAACCGAATGGGGGCAGGCAGTCTTGAGACAGTTAGCATGACAATCAAGGCTCCAACTCGTTACCTTGCCCGTCACCCAATCGAACGTGGGATTGTGTTCCTTCAGCCAGGGGTATCCAAGGACCAGAGGAACATGGGAAGACGGCAGAATGAAGAATGAAATCATCTCAGAATGATTCCCCGACAACCGCATCTTAACCGGTTCAGTCCTCATCGTGATACGTGCCAGACTACTGCCGTTCAGAGTGGTCGCTTCAATGGCTTCCGGCAATTGCTCCTTGGAAAGCCCCAGCTGTTCCACCAACTCGGCATCAAGAAAGCTTCCATCGGCACCTGAATCGATAAAAGCGTTAAGCGCTAAGCTCTGATTCCTGTTCACAAGGGTAGCCGGGAAACGGGGTCTGACAGAGGTACTGAGAGGTTGAAACTGGCTCGCTAAAAGTCCTCCCAACTTTAGCGAGCCGGGCAGTTTGACGACCGCCGGGAACAGGTGGAGATGTAATGTCCCGAGCTACCACAGTAGAGGCAGCAGTTGGTCTGACGTCTCTGTTGACGCTCCTCCTTGGTTAACCCGTGCCGCCCCACTTGCATGGGTTCAGAATCGGGAGAGAGGACCTCTCCACTAATCCATTGTGGAGGAGAATGATCGACGTGTTCTGGTCCACCACCCGACCCGACTGGGAACTGAGAAGCTGATCGGTTGGACGGAACCCATTGCTTCTCCCTCCTTCGCTCTCGGACTCGATTATCCACCCGAATAGACAAAGCTACCAAGCTGTCCAGGTCACTAGGCTCCGGATAGGAGATCAACTCATCCTTGAGCTGCTCCGACAGACCCTGGTAAAAGGCCGCTTGCAGAGACTCCTCGTTCCACCCACTCTCCACAGCCAACGTCTTGAACTCGATCACGAAGTCGGCCACGCTGCGAGTTCCTTGGCGAAGCGAAAACAGGCGCCTAGCTGCGTCCCTCCCTCGGACGGAATGGTCGAAGAGCTTCCTCATCTCGGCCGCGAACCCCTGGTATGAAGCCATGCAGGGATCCTGTCGTTCCCAAACGGCTGAAGCCCACTCCAGCGCTCGACCACGCAGCAACTCAATCACAAAGGCTATCCTAGCCTTGTCTGTGGCATAAGAGTAGGGCTGTAGATCGAACACTAGTCCACACTGCATAAGGAAGGAACGGCATCTTCCCAGCTCTCCCTCATACTTATCCGGCGTCGGAACCTTGGGCTCACGGATGGACACAGCTTCAGAAGCGGCAGGCGAGATGGGTGAAACCGGTAGTGGATCCTCCACCGGACACTTGCGTTGGTTCTGGACCTCCGTCAGACCGGTAGAAAGGTTCCGAACTGACAACGCGATCTCCTGTAGTACCGTGCTATGATAGCCCAACATCTTCTCCTGCTGGGTAATAGCATGGCGAACAGAGTCCAGGTCCGCTGGGTTCATTACTGGCCGGATCGTTCTGTCACGGTTAACTAAGCCAGAACCCAGAAGCAGACCAGGACACGGTACGTGAGACAAAGGTGAGTGTTTATTTATAGAGTCCGAGTGAAGCTGAATAATCCAGGGAACAGAGCGGGTGGCGTGGATGGGTTGTTGAAGGTGCAGTGGTTGGTCCGGTACTGGCTCGGCAGCCGCCGACCATCAGGCAGAGGTTGGGTGAAGGTTCCGGGTGAGAGACTGCAGACAGAACAAAAACGGAGGTGAGTACACAGCAAATCAACAAGGTGCAAAACAACAAAACTAACGCTAGAACTCAAAGGCTGATACGCTGACAAACATACTGTTCATGGCTAACGATCCGGCAGGAACTGGATGTTGGCCCAGAGCCTAAGAAGGGTGATGATCAGGACCAGGTGTGCAGATTGCTGATGGGATGCAGGTGCGGAAACCCAGAGCGCTCCCCGGAGCGTTCCCGAACCCTCGGGAAACTGGAGAATACGAGCAGGAACACTAGTCACCAGACAGGACCCGACTCAGACAGCCGGGATCGTCACAATATTTAAAAACAGGAGCATTAAGGAATAGAAGCCCCTTCACAGCGGTGGCCTGGCGCTGTGGGTCTCGTGGGCAATGATCCAGAGGTAATGTCTTCTTTACTAGCGAGAAGCCAGGATAGTGTGATTTGGAAAATGGCTGCTAATTGTTTTTGAACCTGGCTGTCCCTCATCTGTGGTCTCTCTGCCATGCTAGCATCACTAATCATAGCGGCTGTGGTTCAATTGGGTTGGGGGACAGGTGAAAGGGGAAGCTAATGATCAACTCTCACATTAAATATGTGCCATAGTCGTCTATCTATCCAGCTATTATGGTGACTTGTTTATATTGGCCTATTATTTTAATCAGTGCTGTTGTATTGGCTCATTGGCTATCAGCATGACAATTGCAGTTTTGTTTTCCCTATGTGGAATTGGTGTTGAGGGATATTTGTGAGAATCGTGTCTGTGTTACAAGTGTGTGTGCATGTGCATGCTGTGGTGTGCTATTCAGTAGTGTATCATGCTACATATATCATTGCCACCTCTCTCAGTGCTTTAACGTTCCTTTACATTCTCCAGTCTGCTGACTGTTATACTCATAGAAATGGACGGATTCATAGTTCCTGCTGTAAAGAGGTGCTGGATTACCATTATCCCTGTTGACAGGGCATTCAAGTCTAACTGTTGTCTGAGGTAACGTAAGCTATAGCCTAAAAGGTTTTTATAAAGGATAGGGTTTCTTTTTTATTCTACACAGCAGAGTCTCTCCTTACACGTTTACAATAGTGATGGCAGACAAATGAACATTGTCACATATTTATAACTACAGAGACATTGAGATGTCAATTGAGAGGATCAGATTGACAAAAGGATTGAACCCATAGAATAGCCTAAATGTGGGTCACACATGCCATGGTAACATTGTGTTCCAAGAGGACACTATGATTTAGCTATTACATAAACAAGTTTAAACCAGCTTACTGTTCCATTCTAGTGCTCTGATACTAATATTTGTTTTTGAAGAAAGGTTTTGTTTGCAAGGGTATGTAATTACATTGTTGTTTCAGCCCCGTTATTTGTTGTAACAATTCTTAATAACTAAAATGTAAATGAAATGTTAATGCATGCTTTGGACATTATCTCACAAAATGAAAGGGTGGGTTATTTGAATATATATTAAACATTCAACTTGATTTACAAAGTTTGCAAGCTGCAATTATCTGAGAACATTCAGGCTCTGGAAAGGAGGAGCAAACTCGCTTGAAAATTGGTTTCTTCAAAGCTCATCAACGCTCCAACGTGGTACAGATGACCAGATATTGAATCGTTCCGTTGACAGCATATGCTGTACATTGCTGTGTATTAAATCTTACGGGAGCTGTCTAATTTATGATAATGTGTTCCATGGAAACACAATGAGATCGGTCTAGTATTCAGACAGTTGAGAGTAGGAAAGTAGCTATTAACTCTTGGCAATGAACATTTGAAGGTGAAGTGTTCTGAATGATCAGAGAGCTCAGTCATGTGGTGCTGCTGGCTGCTGTTGGCTGCTGCACTAGTACATGATTGGTTCAGGGAGGGGTGTTGAAACAGAAGGATGCTTTCAATCCAAGGGCCTGCTTTACTAAGCACTGGTACAGTAGCGTGTGACTGTAGAGAAGCTCTTGTTCTCTAGCTACAGTTCCAACACAATGCTCATCTATGTGCCTGTCTGGTCAGTGGTGGTACAATGTGGTTCTCTGGACATTGAATGGCAGTTTGTTCTGATGGTATGACAGTTGGAATGCTGCTAGCCAGGATAAATGATGGAGAGCTTCCTAACTGATCCCAGTCAGGGGTCATCAAAAAACACTGACCCAGCCTAGTCCTGTAACCATACCATACTGTTGGGCTGTTTATGACTATAGAGATGATGCATTTTGTGTGGTGCTGGGTGAGATAGTTATGTGAGTGTTTCTTCTCTAGAATCTCCTCTACAACAGTGCCTCTCTTCCTCTCCCCTCCCCCACCTTCATACTCAACATCATAGCCGAGAGAGAGAGAGAGGATCGCTGCTCACTGCTTACACAGGGGATGAGGAGTGCTGCCTGGAAATGTGATTTGTCTGAGGGGATGTTATTTAGTGTGGTTTGCACAACTGATAAGATGCCATGGTGTTTACAGCTCTCACCATCAGCTTGTCATTTGCTTTTAGTCCATGTCCCACTGTTTAAACAAACAGAAAACATGGGTCTGACAGTGATATGTGTCAACTCAATTCCATACCTCACAGTGCTGTGTCAGGCCAGGCAGGACCAGGGGTGCTGTTAGTTATGTGTCCTGTAATAATGAGCAGAAGCTCCTCCTCTGCACTGTGGGGTCTGGTGCCTAACTACTTTTCTAAAATCAGGTGTTAATTGTGCCTGTCTTGCTGTGTGTGTCTCTCCTGTCTCGCCACACCCCAGTGGACCGTCAAAAATAGTGATATCATATGACCAGTCCAGGGCGGACACTACTCTTGTTGTTAATACACTCACTATCTACATTAGCTACATGCCATGGCTCAATATACAGTACATGCAAAGATGTTCATCTGGCCCCTGCCTACTGAGGATGAGTCTTCACTCAGTATCTTTTAATTGACATATTATTAGTCTGGTTTGTTAATGTGTGTGGTTCTGGCCTGCAGTGTGAGTAAAGCTTTCCCAGTGTTAACTAGTCTCTTGACAGATGTGTGTGTTGTGTTTCTCTATGACAGGTATAGGTTAGCCCTTATTAAAGATAGATGCCAGAATAGAAGCCAGATGAATTCACTCATTATTCACTCATCTGTGAGTGATTGGAAGGCGTCCAGCTCTAAACGAGAGAGGACAGTCTGGAAGGAATATTAAGATTGAATGTATTAATAATGAATTGAGTTCTGGGCCTTTTTGCCTGCAGTACGTTTCAGCAGATGGGACACTTTGTTGTTTTCTGCGTCTGATGGAAAGCTGTTTACCATTTTGCTTGTCGTCTGGCTTCCATACTCCTTTCCATTCATCACTACGTCATCGTCCATTATCAATCATCACTCCTTCATGCCTCCTGTTTCTCCTTAACATTAGGAAACCCCTAAAGCATGCTTTTTAAATAATATTTATTATCCTCTATAAGTAAATCTATTTCAGAGGTGGACAATACTTTTTAAAATCACGTTTGATTTTCTTTTGTGGTACTGAATTGAGTGTTAAATGTTGTGTTGATTATATAACTTCATATTAAATGTCGATTCATCATGATTCATAATCATGAAAACAATTCTTAATAATTCAATTTTTAAGATGATATATGGAGAAATGTTTGTAGCATCCCTCCATGCTAACTACTAACCACTAACTCCACAATGTAGTGTCTATTATTTACACATTAACATGTACCCAGCAGGCTAAACGGGTTGAAATGACGTCATTAAAACCTGTTTAGCTCGCTGGCTAGGCTATTTATAGTTTGATGCTGAGTAGTTTAATACTACTGAGGAGGGTAAAGGTTGATGAGTCTAATTGTGTCCAATTTTTTGAATGGCGTGCTTGTATTATAGTTTTAGCGGTAGCCCATTTCACTGGACTACAGCAGGAAAAAGGTTCTGTATATGAGTGGGGCAGTGTTGTTCAGTTGCATGCTCGTGCAGTGTTGTTTGTCCCAGCTGTGAGGTACTGGATTCCTGTCTAAGGATTGCTTTGGTTTTTGTTGTTGTTCTATTCTGTCTGTGTCCTCTACAGGCCTCTTGGACTCGGCCCGAGCAACACAAGGTATAGCTTCTATAGTATACCCAGTACCCATCACTATCTACCGTATACCATGCCCATGCATCCTCTTTTACCATATTGATTTTTGACTTTACAATTCTCTTCAACACTGTTTTTTTATTGTTGCCGTAGTCATGGAAACTGATGGAGAAACTCTTATCAGTCCTGTTTGGTTTATTAGAGTGGCTTCGCTCTGAGAACCATCAGCCTGAAAAATTATCCTTGAAACCTGAATGTTCTTTTTCCTAGCTCATCCATTTTGTAGCCAGGTATCAGACAACTGGTGAAGGATGTTTGTTCCCATTCTTTCCAGGGAATAAGGTCTAGGATACACAAATGATCGAGCTAAGCGAAAATTGCTTGATGTTTCCAATAGGCAACACTACCCTGCATTATTTCATTTCATTTCATTTTCAGTCATTTAGCAGACGCTCTTATCCAGAGCGACTTACAGGAGCAATTAGGCATTATTAATAAACTCTCTGTTGTTGAAAACCATAGTTATGAAACTTTAATGAATCTATGTTCTCACGTTGCATATGAACAAAAGGAGATGTTCTTCCTCTGGACACAAATGAGATTGTATATCATGGTCTGGTCTGCCATGTGGTTGTCCAGTCTTTGGCCATGATGATGAGTTGTAGTTTACCCTCTTTGACCTCACAATGCAGCCCAAAAACAGGGAACTGAATGTTCTATCTATACTACACCAAGATCATATTAATGTGCCTGGTACTTGGACTTAATTTTTTCATCAAGGACCACAATAGGAACTGCATGTACATAAGGGGTGGCATATGTGAGTGCAGCACAAGGCTGGTGGGACACAGTCACACTCTCTGGTCACCCTTTCAGCTGTGATGTAATTATCCCTGTCAGTGTTTGGAGAAGGTGGGGGGATGGAGGGAGGAGGTGGAGGAGGGTGGAATGAAAAGGGCACAGACTGCCATGCCTGTGTTATGTAAGCGTTTCCTCAGGCATACTTAATGCCCCAGACATGCTGCTTCTGTTGAGTTTGAATACAGAACTAATGAGCGCTACTCTTCTCTTAGTTAGTTTCCCAAATCACACCCTATCCCCTATATAGTGCACTACTTTTGACCAGGGCCTATAGGGCTCTGGTCAAAAGTAGTTCACTATGTAGGGAATAGGGTGACATTTGAGCCACAGCCTTAGTTAGTTTGTCCCCCAGACTGGTCCCTACTGTAGCTAATTGAACAACACAGAGGCATTAATGAGATGGTTCACATGCAATGTGTGGGTGTTGAACTTCAAAGCCATGCAAAATAAAATGCAAGGTCCCCAGAAGTTCAGCGCTTCTACGACACCTAACATGAGTTAACAGTGGTTTGAAATGGCGTGAGAGTTCCTGTCCAATGTCAACAACAACAAGAGTAGCCGACCCCTACGCTAAAGGTTACGTACATGGCTGTTTATTTAGACCTTGTGTATATGGCGTTAATGAAGTCAGGTAGTGTATCTTAAGACAAACATAAATCCTATTAGCTATTAGCAGGGTTTCTGCTATAGTTGTAATTGGCAAGGTCTTGAATGTTCTTGCCCTCTTCCCCATTTCATATGCTTTGGTTCTAGTTCTGAAGCTGGAGTCTTAACCTCTATTGAATTTAGTCAGCATGGTGTTGCTTTAGTTTAGAATTACAGAGACAATTCACAGTTTGCACTGCTCTGACTAGGTAGCTAGTTAATTCTGCAGAATAGAATCACCCCAATGAGTTGACATTTCATGGATCAACCATGGGTCTTGTACAGTACTAGAATGCCTGACCTATAATATGTATACAGTAGATGTATGAACTGTACATCAGACAGTATGTTGCTCTTGGGGAAGTACACAAATAATTCAACACTATGTATGTCAATATATTATTATTATCTAGTTGAATTTCACAAGATAAAGTGAACCACTCAGCATGCTGTGTGTAAAAGTGCAAGCTAGGCATGTTATCTTGTCCACAGGAACCACTACAATACACTAGTAGCATTTAACAGGCTGAGACCTAAATAGCCTGCTGTATCGGATTTTAGCCACCTCACTCTATAGCCAGTGTGTGAAAAGCTCTTGATGGCTCCATCCATACAGCTTCTTTAACCATTATTGATGTGCTCTGCTACTGTACACATCTCTACTGTACAATACAGAGGGTTGACATCTTTACTCTAAAGTATCTCTGTCTCTCTTGTAAGTGCAGGTCATGTGTAGTGTCATCACCTCCTGATGTTACAGTCATAGGAAAAGCACTCAATGCTACAATGGTTCGTCTCTAGGCTCAGAGTTCAATATTACTATGATATAACTAGAGTGTGTTATAATGTATGGGCTCTCAATAATGCATGGATCACAATGGGATATGAGGTTAACATTGATGTACTGCAAACCGAGGTCCTTTGTTGCTCGCTAACCTGTGATTTCCTGCCCTATAGAGTCTGGATGGGAACGTCGTAGTGAGAAGTGATGCTCGTGTGTCCTCCCTCACGCTGAAGTACGCCAAGTTCACTGACGCTGGCCAGTACCTCTGCTCTGCACGCAACGCCATCGGAGTGGATTCTCAACCCGCCTACCTGGAAGTCCGCTGTAAGACCTCTACATGTCACAAGGCTGCGTCTGAAATGGCATCCTATTCCCTATACAGTGCACTACTTTTGACCAGAGCCCTACACCCTATAGTTCACTACTTTTGTCATTCCCCATAGGGTCCCAAAAGTAGTACACTATATAGGAAATAAGGACGCAACCACTGTCTCTAGTGCTCACGGTCTTAATCAGGCCTGACATACTGCCTGCAGCTTCCAACGTTTGTGCCAAAGCCTCCTCTTTTAAATATTTAAGACAAAATACAGAAATCTCTTATTCACATTGCTGGTTAATTCCTTCATAGATGCCCCTAAGATCCAGGGCTCAGTGACAGTGTATACCTGGGAGGGAAATGCAGCTAACATCAGCTGTGAGGTCCTTGCCCACCCCAGTGACGTGTCCATACTGTGGCTGAGGGACGGGTTTCAGCTTCCCAACGCTAACGTCACCAAAGCCAAGGTTTTCCAGAGCCCCACAGCCAGCTACCTGGAGGTAGAGACGCACTCAAATACACACACACGCATACACGTCGGGATACTGTGCGCACACACACACACATGCATGAGCACACACACACACGAATACACACACAAAATTAAGATTTAATGTGTGACAGCTAGTATTTGCAGGGTTCGTGCCCAGTTCCATTGTGGGGAGACTGAGTGTGTTTTCCATTATTCAGTAGAGGGAAGCACAGAGAAAGAGGAATACAAATAGGCATCTCTAATGGAAAAACAACAGTGGAACAAACTGACTCAAGCATCTTAGTCACCTTGTGTTTGTAATGCTTTGCTGCCCTCAGTAACTTTCATGCATCGATTCCCTCCTCTGTTCCAGGTCACCCCAGAGTCTGAGAATGACTTTGGGAGCTACAACTGTACTGCTTCCAATGAGATGGGCACAGAATCCAAGGAGTTCCTCCTCATTCAGGCTGGTCAGTCACAATCACAATCTGTAGCTAATTATCCAAAATCGTCATGCTTCTATATTGTGAATCTAATATTGAATGTCGGCATCGAATGAAATATACTGTAGTTCTCAAATGAGTACCTTTATGTGTGATTCCTCTCCTCTATAGATGTCCCGTCAGCCCCGTCCCTCGGGGAGGTGGAACCGTTCTCCAGCTCAGCCAGGGTGGAGTTCCAGGAGCCTGACGCCACCGGGGGTGTACCCGTCCTCAGGTACCGGGCCGAGTGGAAGACTGTGGGCAGGGGCAGCTGGGTGCAGAGGGTCTATGAGGTCCATGGAGGTGAGTACAGGGGCAGGATGTGGGGATACAAGGGTAAAGAGAGAGAGTATGTGAGGGGATAAAAAAAGGAAATGTGCTTTGCTACTTTCTGTTTATTTTTCTCATTCATTGGCCTTTTTTCCAATATAATAATTTAGCTGGTTTGATTTACCCTCAAATGAGAAAAAAAGAAAATGTTGTTGTCTGTAATTATTGCATCCCTGTTACTCCTCAAACAGGTATTTCTGTCTGAGTGAAGAGTCTGTTGTGGATGTGTCAGTAATTGTACTTCTCAATTGTATCCTCAGGAGCTCTGAGTGAGGTAACCATCACAGGCCTGAAGCCTGAGACCAACTATGAGGTGAAGATGTCAGCCATCAACGGCAAGGGAGAGGGTGAAACTAGCCCCGCTCTCGTCTTCAAGACAGAGCCTGTCCGTAAGTCACACACGCGAACACACACACACACACACACACACACACTTCACACCTACCTTCTCACCTCCCCAACAACCACCCCCTTTACCTCACCTTGCCACCGCCCATTGCACCTCCTCATTAAAATGAATCAATACATGCAGCCCTGTTTGTACAATCTGTTTGTCAGCTCCACCATAGACATATTGGTCAGCACTTGCTTACAACCTTTAGATCAGACATATCTTTGCCCTATGCTGTGCTTGCAAATCTATGAAGTAGCTTCTACTGTACAATTGGCTTGAATTCTCACTGCTAGGATGATGACGACAACCCTTGTTTTTACCCTCTCTCTCTCTCCCTCTCTCTCCTTACCCTTGATCTCCCCCTGTTGGTTGCAAATGTGACTGGAAGTGGAATGTCTGCCCCTTGCTAACTCAGGAATATTATGCCATGCCCTGCATGTGTAGAGTTCAACTGATAGTTTGGTATCCAAGGATATTCTGATTGTTATTTTCTATGGTTGATGCTGCTATCATAAAGCCTTGTTAGTTTCATTTCTTTCTTTTTTGTCATACACTTGTAGTTTTCTGTTGATTTATGTTCTGTTTTTCTGTTGGACCGCTCAGGTTATTCTTACGCAAGTAAGTGCCTCATCATCATACACACTCACTCTGAGTATTAGTTTGAACTTTGGACAAACTTTCAAAGTGTTTTCAAAACAGTCTGTCTCCAGTTCTAAAACGGTGTATTCTATTTATACCGTCATTGGATTTCATGTGGCTTCTGGTTTTTCTGCCTCTGCATCTTTTCCAATGAGATTTGACAGTCATTAAATATTGTATTATGTTTATTTTCCTTTCTGTTCTCTGATCAGTCTAACATAAATAGTTTAATACCTTTAATCTGCAGGAATATTATATTGCAGATAACATATTTGAACAGACATACTAGCTATTTGTGAAGCCTTTGTTTTTGCCTGATATCTCTTCTTCTACATGGTTTCTTAGATGGCATTTTTCATTTTTTCACTGAGGACTCAGGTTTGTTATGTGGTTACTGGGGATTAGACCTATAGATCCTAGTTATTATGAGTAGTTAGCATTTGACTTAGACACTGTTATACCGAGACAAATAGCCTAGAACCCCCCCTATTACCTGCTACTCAGTTTACTGTACAGTACCTACAGTAAGAAGCTATTGTAATTTACTGATACAACTTAACTCTCCCCAAATATTATTGTGTTTTCATGTCATGTGTAGGTTGTACATGTACAACTGATACTATAGTGTCCGTCAGTATTGGCAATACTAAGTCATATTAGGAATATGTCTGTATTTCTGTCCTCTTTTTCAATGCTGCTGTTTTCTGTCAGTATTTCCAATATGTACACTACCAGTCAAAAGTTTGGACACACCTACTCATTCAAGGGTTTTTCTTTATTTGTACTATTTTTTACATTGTAGAATAATAGTGAAAACATCACAACTATGAAATAACACATATGGAATCATGTAGTAACCAAAAAAGTGTTAAACAAATCAAAATATATTTGAGATTTGAGATTCTTCAAATAGCCACCCTTTGCCTTAATGACAGCTTTGCACACTCTTGGCATTCTCTCAACCAGCTTCATGAGGTAGTCACCTGGAATGCATTTCAATTAACAGGTCTGCCTTCTTAAAAGTTAATTTGTGGAATTTCTTTCCTTCTTAATGTGTTTGAGCCAATCAGTTCTGTTGTGACAAGGTAGGGGGGTATACAGAAGATAGCCCTATTTGGTAAAAGAAGTCCATATTATGGCAAGAACAGCTCAAATAAGCAAAGAGAAACGACAGTCCATCATTACTTGAAGATATAAAGGTCAGTCAATCCGGAAAATTTCAAGAACTTTTAACTTTTCTTCAAGTGCAGTCGCAAAAACCATCAAGCGCTATGATGAAACTGGCTCTCATGAGGACCGCCACAAGAATGGAAGACCCAGAGTTACCTCTGCTGCAGAGGATAAGTTCATTAGAGTTACCAGCCTCAGAAATTGCAGCCCAAATAAATGCTTCACAGAGTTCAAGTCACAGACACATCTCAACATCAACTGTTCAGAGGGGACTGTGCGAATCAGGCCTTCATGGTCGAATTGCTGCAAATAAACCTCTACTAAAGGACACCAATAAGAAGAAGAGACCTGCTTGGGCCAAGAAACACAAGCAATGGACATTAGACCGGTGGAAATGTGTCCTTTGGTCTGGAGTCCAAATTGGAGATTTTTGGTTCCAACCGCCGTGTCTTTGTGAGACGCGGTGTGGGTGAACGAATGATCTCTGCTGTGGGATATGTAGTTCCCACTGTAAAGCATGGAGGAGGAGGTGTTATGGTGTGGGGGTGCTTTCCTGGTGACACTGTCTGTGATTTATTTAGAATTCAAGGCACACTTAACCAGCATGGCTACCACAGCATTCTGCAGCGATACGCCATCCCATTTGGTTTGGGCTTAGTGTGACTATCATTTGTTTTTCAACAGGACAATGACCCAACACACCTCCAGGCTGTGTAAGGGCTATTTTACCAAGAAGGAGAGTGATGAAGTGCTGCATCAGATGACCTAGCCTCCACAATCCCCCGACCTCAACCCAATTGAGATGGTTTGGGATGAGTCGGACGGCAGAGTGAAGGAAAAGTGGTCCTCTGTAGCTCAATTGGTAGAGCATGGCGCTTGTAACGCCAGGGTAGTGGGTTCAATCCCTGGGACCACCCATACGTAACAATGTATGCATACATGACTGTAAGTCGCTTTGGATAAAAGCGTCTGCTAAATGGCATATTATTATTATTATTAAAAGCAGCCAACAAGTGCTCAGCATATGTGGGAACTCGTTCAAGACTGTTGGAAAATCATTCCAGGTGAAGCTGGTTGAGAGAATGCCAAGAGTGTGCAAAGCTGTCATCAAGGCTATTTCAAGAATCTCAAATATAAAATATATGTTGATTTGTTTAACACTTTTTTGGTTACTACATGATTCCATAAGTGTTATTTCATAGTTTTGATGTCTTCACTATTATTCTACAATGTAGAAAATAGTAAAAATAAAGAAAAACTCTTGAATGAGTAGGTGTGTCTAAACTTTTGACTGGTACTGTATGTCTTTGTTGGAAATACTGCAGCGTTTCCTCTGTTGTTAATCATTTTGTCTTGCAGGAGAAGGATGGTTTGGGATGTACCCTTTTCCATTTATTAGCATATTTTGAAAGTTGTAAATCTAGAGCATATGCTACAGTAGCTGAAGTCATCATTTCTCTCAGAGGAAAACCTGTCATTTGTCCCTGCTTGTGTTTTCAGTGTTGTCAAATGTTCACTGTTGTTTTGTGTTACTCTTCAGTTTCTGTTTTGTTTAATTTTGTCTTGAAGTCTTATAACTGTTTTTCCTGTCCAAGTTTACGTTGTCTATTTTTATATCTTTCATGTTTCCACTTTCCTTTCAACCAATCACATGCGTGCGTTTCATGTGACTGTCATCATGTGGCTTGCATGGTGCTGATGATGTCATCCACTCTGCAGAAGGTAACTTTTCGTTCCCAGTTTTCATCAGAAGAATCTTAATTTTACTGGAGAGTCATTCATAACATAAATACTAAATGTCCCAATTCAAACATTTCCCATTTATTTCCATTTATATTCCATCTTGTTAACCCATCATGTGTATCCATTCCCCTTCTCTAGACTGATTGGAGCTCACAGGAACTGCCACAGTTCTTTAGCAAGGAAGTGTTCCCTGTCTGTCATGCAGAGTTATTAACTTGATTATATATTTTACTGGATTCTCTATCCGCAATACTCATTTGTATTAACTACTGTATATCTCTGCAGAAATCCCATATACAGTGGGGAAAAAAAGTATTTAGTCAGCCACCAATTGTGCAAGTTCTCCCACTTAAAAAGATGAGAGAGGCCTGTAATTTTCATCATAGGTACACGTCAACTATGACAGACAAAATGAGGAAAAAAAATCCAGAAAATCACATTGTAGGATTTTTAATGAATTTATTGGCATATGATGGTGGAAAATAAGTATTTGGCCAATAACAAAAGTTTCTCAATACTTTGTTATATACCCTTTGTTGGCAATGACACAGGTCAAACGTTTTCTGTAAGTATTCACAAGGTTTTCACACACTGTTGCTGGTATTTTGGCCCATTCCTCCATGCAGATCTCCTCTAGAGCAGTGATGTTTTGGGGGCTGTCGCTGGGCAACACAGACTTTCAACTCCCTCCAAAGATTTTCTATGGGGTTGAGATCTGGAGACTGGCTAGGCCACTCCAGGACCTTGAAATGCTTCTTACGAAGCCACTCCTTCGTTGCCCGGGCGGTGTGTTTGGGATCATTGTCATGCTGAAAGACCCAGCCACGTTTCATCTTCAATGCCCTTGCTGATGGAAGGAGGGTTTCACTCAAAATCTCACGATACATGGCCCCATTCATTCTTTCCTTTACACGGATCAGTCGTCCCTGGTCCCTTTGCAGAAAAACAGCCCCAAAGCATGATGTTTCCAACCCCATGCTTCACAGTAGGTATGGTGTTCTTTGGATGCAACTCAGCATTCTTTGTCCTCCAAACATGACGAGTTGAGTTTTTACCAAAAAAGTTCTATTTTGGTTTCATCTGACCATATGACATTCTCCCAATCCTCTTCTGGATCATCCAAATGCACTTCAGACGGGCCTGGACATGTACTGGCTTAAGCAGGGGGACACGTCTCGCACTGCAGGATTTGAGTCCCTGGCGGCGTAGTGTGTTACTGATGGTTGGCTTTGTTACTTTGGTCCCAGCTCTCTGCAGGTCATTCACTAGGTCCCCCCCGTGTGGTTCTGGGATTTTTGCTCACCGTTCTTGTGATCATTTTGACCCCACGGGGTGAGATCTTGCGTGGAGCCCCAGATCGAGGGAGATTATCAGTGGTCTTGTATGTCTTCCATTTCCTAATAATTGCTCCCACAGTTGATTTCTTCAAACCAAGCTGCTTACCTATTGCAGATGCATTCTTCCCAGCCTGGTGCAGGTCTACAATTTTGTTTTTGGTGTCCTTTGACAGCTCTTTGGTCTTGGCCATTGTGAAGTTTGGAGTGTGACTGTTTGAGGTTGTGGACAGGTGTCTTTTATACTGATAACAAGTTCAAACAGGTGCCATTAATACAGGTAACGAGTGGAGGACAGAGGAGCCTCTTAAAGAAGAAGTTACAGGTCTGTGAGAGCCAGAAATCTTGCTTGTTTGTAGGTGACCAAATACTTATTTTCCACCATAATTTGCAAATAAATTCATTAAAAATCCTGCAATGGGATTTTCTGGATTTTTTTTTCTCAATTTGTCTGTCATAGTTGACGTGTACCTATGATGAAAATTACAGGCCTCTCTCATCTTTTTAAGTGGGAGAACTTGCACAATTGGTGGCTGACTAAATACTTTTTTTCCCCACTGTATTTGATTTTGTGACTTTCCAAAAAATCCTTCCTGCCTTGAACGAAGCAGGCCTATTTTCAGCCAATCAAATAAGTTTAAAATATGAAACCTGACATTAATGATTTTATCCAAAGCAAGTTTGTGACCTCAGAAGTGCATGTCATCCTCTCCTATGAGCATGGAATTTTCATCCAACTTGTCTGTCAGTAATGTTTGACTTACAAGGCATTTGTGAAGTAAAATTGGCCTCTACACATGTTATTGAATACCATTAGGCCACAGACTTAGCTCTAAATCAAGTTCCTTGAAACTAGCTCTGATAGTCTTACATTTTGTCTCAATTTAACTTCCTTGTTATGGTCCCCCCCTACTCCCACTTTTCCTGTCTAGTGTGCTTCGTGTTTGTTTCAGTGATGATCACTCTCACAGATTGTAATGGGAGTTATTCATCCTAATAACATATGTATTTATCCATTCAACAAACAAATACACCTTCTGATATAACTTTGGATTTATCCCAACAATTTCACAGATTTATCACATTGTAATAACTTTTTCGTACTAACCCTCATTTGTCCCTCTCAAGTAGTTTACAGTGCACAAACATCCCCCCTAGTGGCTGTGTCCTATCCAATCATGTGTAATTGCTGTATAAATGCTACTTACATTTTAGCACGCCACAGTAGTCTCACAGCTTGTTCATGAGGGCTTTTAGTTGGAGAGGCAGACAAGTGCCTCTAGCAAAACAGTATGGAGGAAGTGTGCCATCTGGAGAACACTAGTACAGAATATTAACAGAGCTTTCTTCACATCTTTGAAACAGGTTTATGAGAAACCAGTTAAAGGTTTCACAGCAGCTGCTGACCAGCCGTAATACATTCTACATCGTCTGAATGACCACTTCAGCTCACCAACTAACCTTGATATCATTGATGTGTCTGTTTAGGGGAACCTGAACCGCCTAAGCTGGAGGGAACACTCCAAACTAAAGGCAACTCCCTCAAAGTCAACTGGATCAAGCAGGACGATGGAGGCTCACCCATCACACACTACCTAGTCCGCTATAAACCAGTGAGTACTCACACTACCTAGTCTGCTATAAACCAGTAAGTACTGCTACAACCTAGTCTGCTATAAACCAATGAGTACTCACACTACCTAGTCCGTTAAACCAGTGAGTACTGCTACTACCTAGTCCGCTATAAACCAGTGAGTACTGCTACTACCTAGTCCGCTATAAACCAGTGAGTACTGCTACTACCTAGTCTGCTATAAACCAGTGAGTACTGCTACTACCTAGTCTGCTATAAACCAGTGAGTACTGCTACTACCTAGTCCGCTATAAACCAGTGAGTACTGCTACTACCTAGTCTGCTATAAACCAGTGAGTACTGCTACTACCTAGTCTGCTATAAACCAGTGAGTACTGCTACTACCTAGTCTGCTATAAACCAGTGAGTACTCACAATACCTAGTGTGCTATAAACCAGTGAGTGTGGCGCACTGTACAAAGCACCATAGACAGTTGTAGACAATGTGCATTCTTATGTGCATAAAATGTATGCTAATGTGCCCATGCCCTTTCAAGGAATACATTCCTAAAAGAGACTGTCAGGTATTGTATCATTAAGTTGACCCTGGCCTATTTTGTGTGTCCTTTAGAAGCGTCAGGCCGACTGGAAGCCAGAGATCCGGCTGCCCAGTGGCAGTGAGTATGTGGTTCTGAGCGGACTGGAGTGGAACATGGAGTACGATGTGTTTGTGGTGGCAGAGAACCAGCAGGGGAAGTCCCAACCTGGAACCCTGACCTTCAGAACCTCTCCAGAACCTGCTGCCATCCCAGGTAACCCCACCGTGCACAGGGCACTCACACTGGCACTGCCACACACAGCTGAGACAGCAAACTCAAACATGTCCCAAACAGGAGCCTTTTCGGTTCTCACAACCACATACATTTGACAGTACACTTAATAAGAATTAGACGTCTAGATGTTTTCGGCAGGCAAAATAGAAGAAGATAGAAGACCAAGCCAGCTGTTGGTCAGAGCTGTTCCTGGGTGTTCGCTGTGCAGCAGAAACTGTTAAAACTTTCTAACTAGAACTCTCCACTGTCTGTCCGAGAGGGTATGCCAAGAGGGTATTATTGTCTGTGAGGACCACCCAAACGAACACTTCTTTTTGACCATATCCAGAGTTAGTTTTTAACTGTTTATTTTTCGTGATGCTGGCATACATCGCACAATTTGTTTCCAATTTCCAATCTGTTAGAATTAAACTCCTACACCGAAGCTGTGTGTGACACACTGTATGAGTTTGCCTTCTCAGTGTTACAACAGGCTGCCTCCGCTATAGACAAAGGCTATCCTACTACAGTGATGGGTACAGTATGTAGATGGATGGTCTATCCTACTACAGTGATGGGTACAGTATGTAGATGGATGGTCTATCCTACTACAGTGATGGGTACAGTATGTAGATGGATGGTCTATCCTACTACAGTGATGGGTACAGTATGTAGATGGATGGTCTATCCTACTACAGTGATGGGTACAGTATGTAGATGGTGGGTCTATCCTACTACAGTGATGGGTACAGTATGTTGATGGATGGTCTATCCTACTACAGTGATGGGTACAGTATGTAGATGGATGGTCTATCCTACTACAGTGATGGGTACAGTATGTAGATGGATGGTCTATCCTACTACAGTGATGGGTACAGTATGTAGATGGATGGTCTATCCTACTACAGTGATGGGTACAGTATGTAGATGGTGGGTCTATGCTACTACAGTGATGGGTACAGTATGTAGATGGATGGTCTATCCTACTACAGTGATGGGTACAGTATGTAGATGGTGGGTCTATGCTACTACAGTGATGGGTACAGTATGTAGATGGATGGTCTATGCTACTACAGTGATGGGTACAGTATGTAGATGGATGGTCTATCCTACTACAGTGATGGGTACAGTATGTAGATGGATGGTCTATCCTACTACAGTGATGGGTACAGTATGTAGATGGATGGTCTATCCTACTACAGTGATGGGTACAGTATGTAGATGGTGGGTCTATGCTACTACAGTGATGGGTACAGTATGTAGATGGATGGTCTATCCTACTACAGTGATGGGTACAGTATGTAGATGGATGGTCTATCCTACTACAGTGATGGGTACAGTATGTAGATGGATGGTCTATCCTACTACAGTGATGGGTACAGTATGTAGATGGATGGTCTATCCTACTACAGTGATGGGTACAGTATGTAGATGGATGGTCTATCCTACTACAGTGATGGGTACAGTATGTAGATGGATGGTCTATGCTACTACAGTGATGGGTACAGTATGTAGATGGATGGTCTATCCTACTACAGTGATGGGTACAGTATGTAGATGGTGGGCCTATGCTACTACAGTGATGGGTACAGTATGTAGATGGATGGTCTATCCTACTACAGTGATGGGTACAGTATGTAGATGGTGGGTCTATGCTACTACAGTGATGGGTACAGTATGTTGATGGATGGTCTATCCTACTACAGTGATGGGTACAGTATGTAGATGGTGGGTCTATGCTACTACAGTGATGGGTACAGTATGTAGATGGATGGTCTATCCTACTACAGTGATGGGTACAGTATGTAGATGGATGGTCTATCCTACTACAGTGATGGGTACAGTATGTAGATGGATGGTCTATCCTACTACAGTGATGGGTACAGTATGTAGATGGATGGTCTATCCTACTACAGTGATGGGTACAGTATGTAGATGGATGGTCTATGCTACTACAGTGATGGGTACAGTATGTAGATGGATGGTCTATCCTACTACAGTGATGGGTACAGTATGTAGATGGATGGTCTTTGTCCATGTGTGTGGATGCAGCCTGTTGCTACATAGTTTGGCCTTAACTGATGCAGCAGCATTCCTGTACCATAGCAGGTCTTAGCTAGCTGAAACGGACTGCTTTTACTGACACCCACAGACACCTGTGTTGCAACACTACACAGCTATGCTGCGACAAACCCCTACCAGGCCTCAGGCGATGCAGAGTGCTATACTGAAACATAACAGGACTTATCCCTCCTTCTCAGTTCTCCTGTTTGTTCTTTCCTTTCTAACTCACCTCCCAGACAAACACGCATCCCATTCACAACCGTTCAACCCTCAGTTACCTAACTCATGGTTTGTGGCGTAGTCCTCTCTCACATGCTGTGCTTTTGCTTTAACTTGCTTTAAAGCTAGAATCCTTAGTTGCTACATACATTTTTTTTAAAAACTTTTAAATGAATGATAGATACCCATTGAATCTTGAAGAATATAACTTATAAATGCCTCATGGCCTTAGTTCAACAGTTGTAACCCATCAGAACCCAAAATGTAAGCTTTTTTTACTCTAAGTTTGTAAACAACATAAATGTAAACAAACACTGTATAGCCTCACAGCATGGTTAAAACTATCATTTAGAGATCATGGATGGTCAGTCCTTGCATCCATAGCTCTGTAATGAATTTCAGAGTGGTTACATTTATCTAGGCCCATCCCTCAGCTTTTTACCAAAACAGAGGCGGGGTGTCGGCATTGTTATTGTTTGCGGATTCTAGCTTTAACTGCTTGTCAGTTTAAAACTACTTCTTTAACTTTTCTTTTTTCCTCAATTCAGCTTTGTTTTCAAACTTGACATATTTTCTCTTCTCTCTCCTCTCCTCCCTCTCATCCCATTTCCCCACCCTTCTGTCCATTTCCACTCCGTTTCCCGCTCTTAATTTCCATCCCCCTTCCCCCTCTCTCTTCCCCTTTCTCTGTATCCATCTCTCTATGTCTCTGCATCTTGCCTGGTTTTGGACACTGGTGACTTCACTACATGAACATTTTCCTCATTACGTATTCTTATTTTCTAAATCTGTGTGTCGCATCTTTCGGTTGGTTTTGACTATATTTGGTTTGAGCAGCGACCCAGGGCTGTTCGTCTGTGACATACACTCTGATCTCCCTCATCCTGTCCATAGTAGCTGTGTTGCTGCTCTCATAGCTAGTTATATGAGGCGACGCTGGTCTCTCTCTCACACACACACATAGAGGAAAGAAAGCTAGCCTTTCTCTGCCCTGGTTGGCTATCTCTCTGGATGGATGCCTAGACAGACACATGTCTCTCAGTGGGTGGGGGAGTAACTAGAGAACAGACCAGCCCGATTGGCTGAACTGAACCAAAGGCAGTGGTATCAGCTTAGCCTCGTTCCAGATCTGTTTGTGCTGTATAGCCAACACGTATGGTCGTTGACAACAACCATAGGTGTTGGCTATACAGGACAAACATGTATGGGACTTGGCTAGTATCAGCTGTCTCCTACAACTCAGTACTGTACCACTCCGCTCAGCAGCATAGCACAGCTCGTAGCAGCACTCAGCACTAGAGAACTAAATGGAGCTTCCAGTTGACATTAATGAACACTAGGGTATTGAATGAGTGGTAATGTTATTATGAATTAATGAATATTGTGGTAGAGTACTGAGTGAATGGTGGTGAGTACCAGACAGTTTACAGTGAGGGAAAAAAGTATTTGATCCCCTGCTGATTTTGTACGTTTGCCCACTGACAAAGAAATGATCAGTCTATAATTTTAATGGTAGGTTTATTTGAACAGTGAGAGACAGAATAACAACAAAGAAATCCAGAAAAACGCATGTCAAAAATGTTATAAATTGATTTGCATTTTAATGAGGGAAATAAGTATTTGACCCCCTCTCAATCAGAAAGGTTTCTGGCTCCCAGGTGTCTTTTATACAGGTAACAAACTGAGATTAGGAGCACACTCCTAATCTCAGCTTGTTACCTGTATAAAAGACACCTGTCCACAGAAGCAATCAATCAATCAGATTCCAAACTCTCCACCATGGTCAAGACCAAAGAGCTCTCCAAGGATGTCAGGGACAAGATTGTAGACCTACACAAGGCTGGAATGGGCTACAAGACCATCGCCAAGCAGCTTGGTGAGAAGGTGACAACAGTTGGTGCGATTATTCGCAAATGGAAGAAACACAAAATAACTGTCAATCTCCCTCGGCCTGGGGCTCCATGTAAGATCTCACCTCGTGGAGTTGCAATGATCATGAGAACGGTGAGGAATCAGCCCAGAACTACACGGGAGGATCTTGTCAATGATCTCAAGGCAGCTGGGACCATAGTCACCAAGAAAACAATTGGTAACACACTACGCCGTGAAGGACTGAAATCCTGCAGTGCCCGCAAGGTCCCCCTGCTCAAGAAAGCACATATACATGCCCATCTGAAGTTTGCCAATGAACATCTGAATGATTCAGAGGAGAACTGGGTGAAAGTGTTGTGGTCAGATGAGACCAAAATGGAGCTCTTTGGCATCAACTCAACTCGCCCTGTTTGGAGGAGGAGGAATGCTGCCTATGACCCCAAGAACACCATCCCCACCGTCAAACATGGAGGTGGAAACATTATGCTTTGGGGGTGTTTTTCTGCTAAGGGGACAGGACAACTTCACCGCATCAAAGGGACAATGGACGAGGCCATGTATCGTCAAATCTTGGGTGAGAACCTCCTTCCCTCAGCCAGGGCATTGAAAATGAGTCGTGGATGGATATCCCAGCATGACAATGACCCAAAACACACGGCCAAGGCAACAAAGGAGTGGCTCAAGAAGAAGCACATTAAGGTCCTGGAGTGGCCTAGCCAGTCTCCAGACCTTAATCCCATAGAAAATCTGTGGAGGGAGCTGAAGGTTCGAGTTGCCAAACGTCAGCCTCGAATCCTTAATGACTTGGAGAAGATCTGCAAAGAGGAGTGGGACAAAATCCCTCCTGAGATGTGTGCAAACCTGGTGGCCAACTACAAGAAACGTCTGACCTCTGTGATTGCCAACAAGGGTTTTGCCACCAAGTACTAAGTCATATTTTGCAGAGGGGTCAAATACTTATTTCCCTCATTAAAATGCAAATCAATAAATAAAAAAATGTACATGCGTTTTTCTTGATTTTTTTGTTGTTATTCTGTCTCTCACTGTTCAAATAAACCTACCATTCAAATTATAGACTGATCATGTCTTTGTCAGTGGGCAAATGTACAAAATCAACAGGGGATCAAATACTTTTTTCCCCCACTATACATAAAGGATGTATATTCTTTTTTCACTTACTACATTGTATGTACTGTAAAGATTTTTAATGACATTAATTTTTACATGGACAAAAATATAGACAAATAACCATGTTATAATATGCTAATATTAATATTGTTGTATTATGACACATTGTGTACATACATATAAGTGGTATTGAAGCAATTTGGAACTGCAGCAGTCAATTGTGGTTATTGATTCCTGAAGAACTACAAATGTCATTGAAAACTAGCAATTTATGTTTTTATACAATTAAGTTGTGTGATTATTTTGTTCCACAACTGCATCATAAATAGACCCTAAGGTCATTACTGAATTGTTAATACTATTTTTTTGTAAATGAAGCAGAAGTACAGAGGAGCTGAAGTTCAGGGTGCTCTGTTTAGAATGGAAACTGGACAGATACCGCTAGAGATCATGTATTGTGTGGGGTAGTGCCTAGCTAGCCACACTTAAATGGTTGTTTACAAACGATCTCTTGAAGCACATATTATGCATTTTCTTCAGGTGTTTTTGGTTATGACTAATATCAAATAAAGTTGATTTAATGCATCTTAATGGGTTTGCATTTATTAGAGGGCAGGTGATTTAGATAGATGCCTTTACTGTTCCAAAGACAAGGTACAAGTCACATGTGATGTCTGTTTGAGCCCTGTCAAGGAGACATTGATCTCCCAATTTGAGCACATCAAGGTACCAGTATGCAGTTCACATCTACAAAACATCCGATTAGATGCTGTGATATCTTCAAACTATGTCAATGTGCATGACAGGTGAGTTGTCTGTGTTTTATGAAACCATTATGTAGAAAACAGAGATGGTTTCATATTCTAACAGGATGTCCACATGCATTCTGCTGTCTAACTATGGTGCCATATGTTCCTAGTGAGTCATGCTGTGTCTGTACTGTAGATATAGACGGTGAGTCTGCCCTCTCCACGGGCCTCATGGCAGGGATCCTCATCTTGGCCTTCGTCCTGCTGCTCCTGGCTGTGGATGTCACCTGCTACTTCACCAACAAGTGTGGCCTCATCATGTGTCTGTGTGGCAAGCCAGGCAGCGGGGCCAAGGGACACAACCTAGAACAGGGCAAGGCTGCATTCCTGTGAGTGTCTACTGTCTCAATATGGCACCCTATTCTCTAGACAGTGCACTTCTTTGGACCAGGGTCCATAGGGAGTAAGGTGCATTTGGGATGCAGCCATAGACTGAAAAAGGATTCTGCACACTTCAATCAGATGCAATCTCACAGTTTTCATTTGCTAATCTTTGGGTCCGTAATGGTTTGTCTATTGTCTACCTTCTCTTGATCAGGCATTACATCATTTTCATTATGCAGTAGTTCTGTGTTACTGAGATCCTGGAGTCTGTTGTCATGGTGTCCATGTAATAATCCTAGAATCCTCTTTGGTCCACAGAAAGGACGAGTCCAAAGAGCCGATAGTGGAGGTGAGGACAGAGGTTGAGTGCACAGCCAATCACAACGCAGGAGGACCCACAGAACCCAATGAGACCACACCCCTTACAGAGCCAGAGTGAGTATAGCTTGACATACTGACACCCACACACACATACATACATACACACACACACACACACACACACACACATGTCATTGTTAGGCTAAAGCACAGTACACTCCTCTTGTAAGAATCACAGTATTCCTGCACAATTTTGAGTACATTGTAATTAATGGAATGTTTATGACTTTTTGAGCATAGGCAGTTGGTTTATACATATGTCTGTGATTCCTATAAGCAGAGTGCACCGTCGTGTGCTCATGTGTTTATGCTTTTTGTTGAAATTTCTCTATAGTCACATTCACACTGCACTTAGCCCAGGGTTAACAAATGATTGTGTGAAAGGAGGGTTAGCTAACCCTAGGCTAGTTTTAACCCAGGGTTAAGGATAGCCCTGGTCTAACAACATGCAGTGTGAAAAATCCTTGTGTGTGTTGTAGTTTCTTGTGTGGTTGTTTTGGGGAGGGGGTGTTTTTGCTGCAACAATACATTTTTCTCAGGAGGATTTTCTCAGGAAATTTCTCAGGAGGTTTAGCTTTTCGATATCAAGTTTGAATCGCTACCAGTCAAAGACGTGGATAGATCCACTGTGCTTTTGTCCTCCTGTATATGGTGAACTTGATGAAACCAGTCTAAAAACTGAGACATTGAAAAACTGGAGTCACATGATATGAGTGTCTGGTTCTATTCAACCCTTCAGGTGGTTGTGTGTAGTGATGTGGTTTCCTTTAGAAAGACCTCTGTGTTTTCAGTTCATGTTCTCCATGTTAGTCTGTGCATTTGCAGTGTCCTTTGTTATTTGATGTGTTTTCACTGCATGGAACCCCCTTGTGTGTCCTTTCTCTCAAGTTGATGTTGGCTGCTCTGTGTGTGTGATCTCAAACGGCATGCCTCCCCTAACCCTAACCTCCTACCTGCTCCTCCTCTCCACCCCTCCTCCTCAGTCCCTCACGTCGTGTCCCAGTCACCTCAGTGTCTAGTGTGTGTCTCTGTTCTCTCCCTGCTCTCTCTCTCAGGCTGGCCGCTCACACTGCTGCCCTGGCTCTGGACACCCTCTCGTCCGTAGCCACCATCTCTGACACAGCCAACACAACCTATGACCCCGCCCAGGACAGCCCCTCTAGCGAGAGCACCACCCTCACCTGTAGCCTGTCTGCCCCCGCCACTGACCCCCTGTCTGCCCCCGCCACTGACCCCCTGTCTGCCCCAGCCACTGACCCCCTGTCTGCCCCAGCCACTGACCCCCTGCCTGCCGCTGCTCCTGCCCCGGCACCCACCCCAGAGTCCAACACAGCCCCCCCCAACCCCCCTCATCTCGACCTCAGACATCACAGCTAGAGTAGCCCCCCTGTTAGACCTTCTGGGAGACAGCTCTCCTAGAGCGGAGGACAAAATGTCTGCCACTGCTGTTAGTTCCACAGATAGCCCTAAATCTCCTAGAAAGTCCTCTATTCCAATACCACCTCGGCGTCGAAACTCTAACAGACCTGCTCCTTCACCTCCCACTCCCAAGAGCCCCACACCTACCCACTCCACCCCCTCTCCTACCGTGGCCCCCAAGAAATCTGCCCCAGACAGTCCCTCTCTTGCCCCCTCAACTGCCTCTCCTACCCAAAACACCAGGAAAGCTGCTCCTATTGCCCCAGACAGCCCCTCTCCTGCTCCTACGGCGTTCACCCCCACTGTCCTGGACTCTAGTACACCAGCCCATGACACTGACAAACCTGACTCTACTACCAAAGACACTCACACTCCTGCCCCTAAAATAGACCCCACTACCACAAACACTCCCATATCTGTCCCTACTGCTCCTACTACTGCCTTCAATGCTGACAGGACTGCTGCTATCGTTCATGAGGACTCAACCAAATCTGCCCCTTTTTTCCCAGAAATTCTCACTCCTACTCCTGCTCCCACAAGTGGCCCCATACCTGCCCCTAATGCTCCCACTGCCCCGAGCTTTGCCACAACTGCCCCCACGGTCACTATCACACCTGCCTCTACTACCTACGACACCGTAACACCCACCCTGACCACCCACATGCCCACCACCACAGAGCCCCAAGCCCCAAGCCCCAGAGAGTTAGAGTTGACCAATGGGGTGGAGACTAAGAGCCCATCCCTGCCCCCAGCAGAGCCCACTAGGTTTCAGAGTAGTCCCACTCCCTTTCCTGCCCCTGTCCCTTCCTCCACCTCCTTCATGGCTAACGGAGACGGGTTCGGGGCAGACCTCCAGGCCTCAGTCCCCCCTGCTCTGGAGGAGTAAGACAGTCTGGCCAAGGCTGCTCCACTCAACGACGAGTATGGCTTCCTCTAGAGGTTTATACGTGTCAATGTTTTTGTGTGCCCATTCAACTTCTATTTTATTATCGCTCAGTCTCCACTTTGCCATTTGTCCTGTGAAGTAAAGTGAAATTGTAGTAGTCAGTTGTGGTAACAGTGGTGATAATTAATGAGACCTGTGTAATGGTGACAGAAGTGCTGTAGTCATTGCCATGGTAGTGGTTGTGTGGATGTGTGTGCAACATCATGTGGAGTTGTACTGTACTGTATGGTAGTATGGTACTCCTTGTAGAGCGTGTTGTGGAGGTTGTGCAGTAGCAGTGTTGTAATGCTGCGCTTATGCTGGGGATAGGGCCAAAAGACTAGATCTTTCACTCACCCCGCCTAATGTCTATACAACGGTAGGGCAGACACTGCAACAGACAATCATTTGGTTATTATGTGGTCCTTAGTGCTGCTCTATCGCTTTGACTCAGAGGTGCTCTGTAATTATATTACTTGTGCTGGTATCAATCGTCTAACAATTACTACCTATGGCTATTGTCAAAAAATATATTGGAAAGGTAGCGTTAAGAGAGTTGGGCCAGTAACCGAAAGGTCGCTGGTTCGAATCCCCAAGCCGACTAGGTGAACAATCTGTTGATGTGCCCTTGAGCAAGGCACTTAACCCTAATTTCTCCTGTAAGTCACTCTGGATAAGAGCATCTGCTAAAATTTAAATGTGTGTATTTGGGATGTTTTTTGTTTGAACACAGCTGTTGTTGTTTTTTTATGAATGTTGTTGTTTTTCTATTACATTGCAGGTAGACTGTAATGAGTGTTCATTTCTAACATTTTCTCCATTGCAGGAAGATATTTGGAGAGGAGAAAAGTAAAGTGGAGGAGTCGGAGGTGAAGACAGCCCTGTCAGAGGTGACCACAGAACACAACGATGTCACACAGACAAACGCCAGCGACAGCAAAGCATGATTGGGCAGCCTTAGCCCATCTAAAATGGCGGCGGCAGCAACACTCATTACAGTCTGCAGGAGTTTTTATTTCCAGTGCCCTTACTGCATTTCCAGAACAACAACAACATGAGTTTGTGCAATAGCACAATCTGATTGTGCAAAAAATGTTACTCTCACATTTGATTTGTTTCTCTACACCCATGGAACACTAAAGAACACCATTCAAGTGATCTCAAGTGGTATAGGAGACAAAATTCTAGTTTTTACAAGTTTAGAATTGTTTTCAGTGCGGTTGCAGATAAACAATGGATTATTCAGGAACATTACACTGAGTGTACAAAACATTAGGAACACCTTCCTAATATTGAGTTGCACACCCTTTTGCCCTCAGAACAGCCTCAATTCGTCGGGACATGGACTCTACAAGGTGTCGAAAGGATTCCACAGGGATGCTGGCCCATGTTGACTCCAAAGCTTCTTACGGATGTGTCAAGTTGGCTGGATGTCCTTTGGGTGGTGGATCATTCTTGATACACATGGGAAGCTGTTGAGCGTGAAAAACCCAGCAGCATTGCAGTTCTTGACACACTCAAACCAGTGTGCCTGGCACCTACTACCATACCCCGTTCAAATGCACTTAAATATTTTGTCTTGACCATTCACCCTCTGAATGGCACACATGCACAATCCATGCCTCAATTGTCTAAAGGCATAAAAATCATTATTTAACTTGTCTCCTCCCCTTCATCTACACTGATTGAAGCGGATTTAACAGGTGATATCAATAAGGTATCATAGCATTCACCTGGTCAGTCTGTCATGGAAAGATCAGGTGTTCCTAATGTTTTGTACACTCAGTGTATAATATATATGAAGAGATTGACTATATAGACATTATTTTATTATTTCCATGTTACATTGTTCAAATGTTTGAGGGTTAGTCTCATCGAATAGTCTCATCGAATAGTTTGTTTGCATGTCTGATTTGCAAATGGTTCTTAATGTTTTGTTTTAAACATTTGACTGTTTTACTCTTTATGTCTGTATTAAGGTGGGTTATCATACAGATTGTTTTCATGTTTCAAACATAAGTTAATTGATTTGGTTAACACCACTTTTCCATGCTCCAAGGCAAGCTCTGATTGACAGAGACTGACCAGCTAGCAGCCCACAGGTTTTCGGGTTTCGGAGAAAGTCATGTTATCATAGACATGTATCAGGTGTTATCATATGAGATGTCTTCAACTCACCTTACCTGGGGGTTCATGAAATGAATACTATATTGTGCTAAATGGAGAAGTGCGTATTGAGCAGCTAATATTGTCCCGGTATTCACAGTGGAACACAAGATAGAACAAAGCCAAACAGATCCAGTGGTTCTCACAGAGAAAGGTTGTAGAGAAGAACTTTAAGTGATCTATGTGAATGTCTCATCATGACCCAAGCTTCACCACCTCCTTGTTTTAACATCAACTATGATTAGTATCTTATCATATTCACAAGAAAACAAATCAAATGCCTGACTTTTATCATTTAAAATGGTGTTTTTGAAGCAAAAATCTTTAAAAGCATTTTTGTACGCTCTAAATGGAAAGGTTTCTTTTCCACTCCTGACTGCGAGCTTGTGCACTGTGACTGTGTCAATGGATTGTCTTGTCGTCACTTTAAATAATATCTGCATAGCTTTGTTGTGAAAGGTTTACCCGTATATATAATTTTTTTTATTGTATCTATAAAAACAGTACAGCAAATGACTTAATGTGGTCATTGTGACACATACAGTATATATACAGTTGGAGATCTCTCCCCATCACACAGCGGTCTACTGTGGCCTGTAACACAGCCTGGGGAGATAAGTTGAGTTTTTGGCATGATAAATTCAAACTGTACTTTATAAAATATGTGTAACAGAAACCCAAATAGACATGCCTATGTTTATTTAGGCAATGCGAGTTTCATATTGAGTTATGCGAGGGAGTTATCAGAATGAGGTCTGTTCAGGCCTATAAAACGCTTTTTTTTAGTCCCCAGGTGTTGTTCAAGTGTTCTGTAATGTTGTCTTTGAATTTAGTTTGTTTTTGTACAATAGCAGGCATCATGAGCTTGCTGCCTGTTGAGTTTATAATACCAGAGACAGAGGGCAGGGTGGTAATCTGACAACAGAAGAAAACAACACTCCAAAATGTTAATATGTTTTACTGCCACTTTCATGTAAACAATCATTCCCCTCAGTATTTCAGTGGCATGGAACAGTCATGCCAGAACCTGTACAATACAACTGTCTGCTGTTGTCATCCTCCTACCCCGTCCCCTGTCTCTGGAGCCTCTTGTTTTTATTTGGTCAAACCCAGTGCACCTTTCTGCTCTCAGTGGTGTACAGTCTGAGTACTAACCCATTTACAAAATAAAACAAGGTTTTGGAACCTCACGCTGTTTACCATTGTTTTCATGGCAAATCCTTGTTTTCTATCATTATATTATATTACTAGTCTGCCCTTTTTCCCATCTCATGTTTGTAGATGTAATATACAAGTGTGAGCACTAGGTGGCATGAAATGACAATTTACAAATGTAGTATTTTTTGCCAGATTATATCAATATCCTTGAGGATAAAGTAATATGACTCCTTGATGAAGGTTATTAAATGATTACCTTCTAGATTAGGTGAAGAGATGGGAGAATGTTAGATGGTAATAGAGTATAATAATGTGTTGGTGTTGCTGTATTCCCTGAGTCCCTGAGTTAGTGACTCTTGTTGCTCCTCTGTCTAGACTAGAGGGACTAATAGAATTGTAATGAGTCAAGGTCAGATCCATATCACCCAGGCAGTTCTACCAGTATTTTAAAAATCTGAATTTATAATATTTCATTAAGTGATTAATAATGGTTAATTGAACTAATTGGTTTCAATTGCATCTGGATCTAAAGGCTACTGACTTTTATTCACCCTTCCCAAAACCCAGGTCGTGAGGACTGTTGCCCTGTAGATGTCTCTCTTTCCAGCCTTGATAGAACCGGGAACAGAGGACAATCCAAAGCTGTGACGTCGCCTGGGTGATGATTTGCCTACTTGGAGTGTGGATGAGTTTGGAGTGGGTTCTGTGAATTGCCTTGCCATGATGTTGCCTTAATGATAATGCAATCGGCTAAATGAGGACATAACAGGCCACTAAGGTAAGGGGAATGATAGAGAAAAATAGTTGTCTTTCTACGTTCTCTATTGCAAGAATACTGCCATTGCACAGGTGATTCGAATATACTTTCTGAAATAGCTATTATTCAACCTATATGCAATTCATGAAAAATTTTGAATTATTAATTTACATATTTACTAAATGGCAATCCCTTTGTGTTTGTTTTTGTATACACGGTCGCATTTCCAAACATGTTATTGAGAGTAAAGTTTGCCCGCAGTTACAGTAACAGGGATTTACAAACTTGACTGCTTAGTATGCTCGCGGTACGATCAGACAGAGAGAGACGTGACTGAGCCGTGCTGTGCCGTGCGCCCAGGCTATGTGTTGCTCCTATACAGTTTAACATTATGGCGATAATGAATTATTTCATGTTTACTTTAGTAACTAGATAATTTTAAATGTTGGTGTTTTGGGGTAGGAATTCGTGATTCTATCAGAGCTCAGTTTGCACCTGATGCGCTCTGTTGCGGAACTACCCAGGCTGAGTTTCAACATGACCCATTAAGTGGATATGGGTCAGTGGTCACTGAAGGTCAGAAAATATAACCAATAATCATGTAACTATTTGTCGTAGCATTTATTTAAATGAGCATAGGCTATATTGGTTGGAGTGGCCACCCCTACAAACATTACGCCTCCATCACACCGACAGTGTTTTTGCGCAAAATGGTACCAGCATCATCTGGATGTATGTTTATTCCCCTGTAGCTCAGTTAGTAGAGCATTGCGCTTGCAACGCCAGGGTTGTGGGTTCGTTTCCCACGGGGGGCCAGTATGAAAATGTATGCACTCACTAACTGTAAGTCGCTCGGATAAGAGCGTCTGCTAAATGACTAAAAATGTAAAATGTGTGCAACAGAAGTTCAACATTCACCTTCTGCTACCATTTCTGTCAAGCGTTCTACACATACAGTTTGATGCATACATTCGATTAATCCAACGTATACACTACACAGAACGTGCTGCAAGGCAAACGCAGCGTTCCATTGGAAGTTAATGTACTTCTGTTATACCAAAATGTTGAACCTATCGAGGCGTTAGAAAAGCGCTCCAGATGTGTGTGATTGTTCAACATTCACCTTCTGCTATCATTGCTTTCAACCCGTTGACCACACAGAACGCACTGGAACTGCCTCTGCAAGGCAAACGCAACGTTCCAATGGAAATGAATGTACTTCTGGTGTGCAATAACACAGTCGGTGTGTTCAAAGCATAACGCTTCGATCACACCGACATGGTTTTGTGTATTGGTACACCAGAAGTACATTCATTTCCAATGGACGCTGCTTTTGCCTTGCAACATTGCGTTGCAGAGGCAGTTGCAGTGCATTCTGTGTGGTGCATACTTTGGATTTATCAAACCTATTAGTCAAACTGTATGCGTAGACAGCTGGACAGAAATGAAGCAGAAGGTGAATGTTGAACTTTATGTTGCACACATATTCAGATGATGCTGCGTACTATTTTGCGCAAATAGACTGTAGGTGTGATCGAGGCGTAATACATTTACAACACGTGATAGTGTATGGCTCTGTCCGTTTGCAGCCTATGGCATATAGACAGTGGCGGTTCTAGACACATTTTACTAGGGGGGCCAAGGAGGGGCCAGTGTTTAATCAGGGGGGCACACATAAAAAAACTGGCAACACATGATATTCAAAGATTATAAACTTTATTTTACTTTAAAATCATATGACATTTATTATAACACGTATTTTGTACAAGAGTGCAGATGCAAGAGAGATAGTGCCATAAAAATGAAAAAATAAATAAATAAATAAAAATTAAAAAGTACAGGGTACAAATACAGGGTTCATATTCAATGTGAACAAAACTCCAGGATACAACAAAGGGTACAACAATGTGCCATTTCCCTATTTATGGAAGCCCCACTACTGTGGACAGTTGATTCCACATTTTGTTTTAAGAAAGAAAACTTTCTGAGTGATTTATAAACAAAACACACTACCCTGTATCCATTTAGGTAAAATAAACCAAATCAGAAAAGAAATTCAATTCAAAGAGGCTTTACTAGCATGACCATATTGACATACAGTATTGCTAAAGCACATAAACAGGGAAACGTGTTACACATTAACATCCAGTAGTCCAATAGGATGCAGACAATAAACATTAAGTTAACATTCGTTTAAAAGCAACAATCATGTCAACACAATGTAGCAATATGAACAACACTGATGGATATCAGCAACAACATGAAAACAAGAATATTACAGGTGTCTGTGTGTGTGTGTGTGTGTGTGTGTCTGTGTCTTTGTGTACTTCACTGTCAGTTGATGAGCAGGTGTACAAAAAAAGGCTTTACAACATATATGGGCAAGTCCATTTAGGACAGCACATTTCCACCATAGTTCACATTAGAAAAAATGACAGCATGAATGCTCACTAAACAAACATATACTACATATACCTTTTTATACACATTTTTTTCAGTAATTTTTTAAGAGTGAAAGGGAAGTAAGCAATCGCTCATCATAGGATCATACATATTTCAGTTACAATATTAGTTACAATATTAGTGTTAGTTAGATCATCATGTCAAAGCTGGACCTGCAAAGTCTGAACGACACAAGTGTGCAATGATTGGAGTGATTTTGTTTCTTTTTTTCTTGCTTTGCTTGTTTTCAAAAGGAAAAATCATAGTTGGTAAAAAATAAAATAAACTTTTGTTGAAAGGTATCACACTGTATAATTTACAAATATCTAAAGAGGTTTAGTGGATGCCATAAAACATCTGTGGAGCTTGAAGATTTGTAGTACATAGATGTTTGGCAGAGATAATTCAAAAGAATAAAATCATAAACTCTATCTATCTATCGAGAGAGAGAGAGAGAGAGAGAGAGAGAGAGAGAGAGAGAGAGAGAGAGAGAGAGAGAAGTGTTTCCTTAGAGCAGTACATGCAGCAATCACTTAATGGAGTGATGTCATAATGGGCCACAAAACTTTGGGGATGTGGATGGAAAGTTACAGGCAGGAGAGGGAACCAACAGAAGCAGGTCTTGAGACATGAGTTTGCCCCTTTTTGAAAACCTCTTGAGAGAGGATTGGTGGGATATATATACATACATACAAACATACATACACTCTAGTAGTGTGTGGAACTACTGGTACTGTGAGGGAAAAAAAAGATAGATGATGTAAAATGAAAAATAAAACAAGCTTCAGCTTCTTAAGACACGGTGGGTTCATCTAAGTAGACACATGTAACTTCATGTGGACACCAGACTGTCTTTGTCTACACATCTAACTTCATATGGACCCCAGACCGTCTCTGTTTACACATGTAACTTCATATGGACACCAGACTCTTTGTCTACACATGTAACTTCATATGGGCACCAGACTGTCTCTGTCTACACATGTAACTTCATATGGACACCAGACTGTCTTTGTTTACACATTTAACTTCATATGGGCACCAGACTGTCTCTGTCTACACATGTAACTTCATATGGACACCAGACTCTTTGTCTACACATGTAACTTCATATGGGAACCAGACTGTCTCTGTCTACACATGTAACTTCATATGGACACCAGACTGTCTCTGTCTACACATGTAACTTCATATGGACACCAGACTCTTTGTCTACACACGTAACTTCATGTGGACACCAGACTAACTCCATTCATTTTACCGGTGGTATTGAGAACAGATAAACCCACCGTGTCTTAAGAAGCTCAAGCTTGTTGTTTTATTGTTCATTATATCTCTTTTTCCTCACAGCGGCACTCATACGCTACTAGCGTATATATCATATAGATACACTACAGCAACAGGATACGGCGGTTGTGCTGTCTGGCAAAACGGTCCACAAATACATCAAGATCCAGAGCCTTGGCCCTTCTGGACTCTATGCTCAGGACACCAAGATCACTGAGTCTCTCATCACTAGTCAGGTCAACATTCACAAGGCCGCAGGGCCAGACGGATTACCAGGCGTGTTACTCCGAGCATGTGCTGACCAACTGGCAAGTGTCTTCACTGACATTTTCAACATGTCCCTGACTGAGTCTGTAATACCAACATGTTTCAAGCAGACCACCATAGTCCCCGTGCCCAAGAACTCTAAGATAACCTGCCTAAATGACTACCGACCCGTGGCACTGACGTCTGTAGCCATGAAGTGCTTTGAAAGACTGGTCATGGCTCACATCAACAGCATAATCCCAGAAACCCTAGACCCACTCCAATTTGCATACCGCCCCAACAGATCCACAGATGATGCAATCTCTATCGCACTCACACCGCCCTTTCCCACCTGGACAAGAGGAACACCTACGTGAGAATGCTATTCATTGACTACAGCTCAGCATTCAACACCATAGTGCCCTCAAAGCTCATCACTAAGCTAAGGATCCTGGGGACTAAACACCTCCCTCGCAACTGGATCCTGGACTTCTGACGGGCCCCAGGTGGTGGGTAGTGGCAGCAAATCTGCCACACTGATCCTCACACAAGGGCCCTCAGGGTGCGTGCTCAGTCCCCTCTGTACTCTCTGTTCACCCATGACTGCATGGCCAGGCACCGACTCCAACACCATCATTAAGTTTGCCACGACACAACAGTGGTAGGCCTGATCACCGACAACGATGAGACAGCCTATAGGGAGGAGGTCAGAGATCTGGCCGTGTGGTGCCAGGACAACAACCTCTCCCTCAACGTGACCAAGACAAAGGAGATGATTGTGGACTACAGGAAAAAAAAGAGGACTGAGCACGCCCCCATTCTCATCGGCCGGGGCTGTAGTGGAACAGGTTGAAAGCTTCCAGTTCCTTGGTGTCCACATCACCAACGAACTATCATGGTCCAAACACACCAAGACAGTCGTGGAAGAGGGCACGACAAAGCCTATCCCCCTCAGGAGACTAAAAAGATTTGGCATGGGTCCTCAGATCCTCAAAAATTCTACAGCTGCACCATCGAGAGCATCCTGACTGGTTGCATCACCGCCTGGTATGGCAACTGCTTGGCCTCTGAGCTCTAGAGAGGGTAGTGCGACTACCTCACTGGGCAAAGCTCCCTGCCATCCAGGACCTCTATACCAGGCGGTGTCAGAGGAAGGCCCTCAAAATTGTCAAAGACTCCAGTCACCCTAGTCATAGACTGTTCTCTCTGCTACCGCAACGGCAAGATGCCCGGAGTGTAAGTCTAGGTCCAAAAGACTTCTCAACAGCTTCTACCCCAAGGCCATAAGACTCCTGAACAGCTAATCATGGCTACCCGACTATTTGCACTGCCCCCCACCCCATCCCTTTTACTGCTGCTACTCTGTTAAGTATTTATGCATAGTCACTTTAACTCTACCCAACATGTACATATTACCTCAACTAGCCGGTGCCCCGCGCACATTGACTATACTGGGTACCCCCTGTATATATAGCCTCCCCTACTGTCACTTTATTCTATTGTATATAGCCTCCCTACTGTCACTTTATTTTTACTTTGCTCTTTTTTTCTCAACACTTTTTGTTGTTGTGGTTTATTCTTACTTTTTTGTTTAAAATAAATGCACTGTTGGTTAAGGGCTGTAAGTAAGCATTTCACTGTAATGTCTGCACCTGTTGTATTCGGCGCATGTGACCAATAAAATTTGATTTGATTTGATTAGTGGTGGACCGCAGGAAGGTTTTTATCAGTTTCAGTGTGGAGAAACTGCGTTCGCGTTCGCAGATGGCAGGATACAGTTTTTGGGTGCGCCACTCTAATTTACCCGTGTAGAACGTTGCCGTGTAGAGCGTTGCATTAGTTCCGCTTTTGGCGCTCGCGTGTAAAATAGTTATACATTCATAATTTTTTATTTGGTCAGCACGGGGGGGCCACAGGGGTGGCCAGGGACATTTCCAGGGAGGCACGGGCCTCCCCCGGCCTCCGTGTAAAACCGCCACTGGATATAGACATATGTAACCAGCCTCAAACAGACCTCATGGGGCACTGCTGGATTTGGGGAGCCTATAATTCCAGTTTTTGCTTCCAGTGTATTTCCTTATAGTGACATTACTATACAATATCGACATTTCAGCCCAGTCCCTGACATTTGGTCAGCCAATGCTAAAGTATTATTACCTTTCCCTCTACAATTGTTGAACATGCAAGTTATTGACATAATTCTAATGTTTTTACAAAAAACCATGGCAATCAACCAGACCATTCTTCATTACCATGATCTGAGATTTAATATTTAATGTTGTTTCTCCTCTATCTCCCTCTAGACTTATAAACACACTGAAGGAAAGCAGGTGGGATAGAACACACCTCATGCGTGGGCTCAGAGAGGGTCCGAGGCCGTACGGATCATCTGACTAACATGGGTGTTCTCCAGCTCCACAACCCCACCCTTCCCGCCACGCTCCTGCAGAGGGCCAATCATATGCGTCTGTCAGGAACGCTGTGTGACGTCATCATCACGGTGGACGGCCAGGAGTTCCCGGCCCACCGCACCGTCCTGGCCTGCACCAGCAAGATGTTTGAGATCTTATTCCACCGCAGCAGCCTGCGCTACGCTCTCGACTTCCTCTCCCCTAAGACCTTCCAGCAGATCCTGGACTACGCCTACACAGCCTCCCTGCAGGCCACGGCCGAGGACCTGGATGACCTGCTGTACGCCGCTGAGATCCTGGAGATAGAGTACCTGGAGGAGCAGTGCCTCAAGGTCCTGGAGACCATCCAGTCAGAGGAGAAGCAGGACCACCTGAGTCTGAGTGGGAGGAATCACGTGTCTGGAGAGAGCGAACATGGCAGGGCAAGGCACTGGAGGAACATGCTAATCTCCAAGAAGCATTCCATGCAGGAGGGTGGTATCAACCCCACTGCCCTGCACCACCTGGCACTGTACCACATGACTGACAGGAGTCCCTCTGGGCCAGGGGGACTACCTATGGGGCTCCCTGTAGCCAGCCACACACAAGATGGAGGGGTTAGTCTGGAGGGCCAAGGTCAGTCTCTACTGCAGTACAGCCTCAATGGAGCCCAGGACCCCTCCCTGCCTCTGGCTAAGAGGATAAAGACAGAGGACAATAACATGCAGGTGGATGAAGCCAATGGCTACGAGGGCCGGTCCTCCAGCGGAGGGGAGGGGGGCTGTGAGTCGGACCAGCCCAGAGATGAGGGCCCGGGGACCCCCCAAAGAGGCAGTGTCATCACCTCTGCTAGAGAGCAGCACTCGGGCCAAGAGGAGGGGGGCATAGTGGGGAACAACTCTCCTCTGGACAGTTTCCCTGGGCTGGCTGAGAAACACCTGGCCTCCCTCTACTCCTCCATGCCCTCCAACCACATAGGGGAGGGGGGGCTGCCTATGACCATGTCGGTGGCCCCTTCCCTGGCCATGTCCCTGGACCTGAGGGCCTATGGGGGGCTGCTGCCCCAGGGCCTGCTCCACAGGGAGATCCTCAGCAGGCTGGGCCAGTTTGCAGCAGGGATGAGGCGGGAGGGCCAGAGTCAGACTCAGAGCAGTGGGGACTGTGGTCTCCAGCTTCACGACAGAGAGGACATGGAGCAACACAGGTAGAGTACAGAGTACAGCTGGCTGCATACACCACTCACTGTTATATCTGTAGGGCGTCTTTACGCATTATGGATCTCTAGGTATGATTGAAGGAGGTATTTTGTTAGAGAGTGCCAGCAGGTAAATGTAGTTGAATGTGGAATGAGTGAAACAGCATTTATTTTTGCAGAATGCAGATTATTGTCTGCCAAAGATGTAAATGTAAATGTAAAATTATTATAATGCTGTGATCATTTAGTAAATGCTGTTATTCAAAGTAAATTGCAATTCAATTATGTCACTCCTTCACCCACAAAGTGTTCTGTCGGTTCGCTATACACTAGGACAGGGTTCTTCAATTCCGGTCCTGGAGGGCCGAAACACCTCTGTTTTTCATCCTCTCCTTCTAATCAGGGGCTAATTCAGACCTGGGACACCAGGTGAGTGCAATTAACTACCAGGTAGAAATAAAAAACAGAAGTGTTTCGGCCCTCCAGGACCGGAATTGAAGAACCCTGCACTAGGAGGTCTGTGAGAGACAGACAGGGATGTGGAGTGTGTATGTGTGTGTGGTGAGTCTGGAGTCTTCATGCTAAATGGTTAATTGTTTTGTTAGGGTGTGAAGGAAGAGATAGATTGTAGTGCACAACTTCTAATTTAAAGGTTGGCTATTTTTTTTTGTCTTCATTAACTTTTAACACATTAAAAGACTTCAAAGGAAAGAGCCTGGAGCAACAATATGAAATCTTTTAATTTGTTTAAAAAGACACCTGCTCTTATTCCTGAATAGAGGGACTTCATAAGAGGTATGAAATAGGTCTTTGTTAGCCGCTTAGCAGACATGGTGTGGCATAATGAAGCTGCTTACAAAGTTGCAAAACATTTCACAATTCTGTATGATTATTTTTTATTAGATGGTTTAACTGCTGCCTCATGACTTGGTGGGTTTAAAGAGGTTGGTGGGTTTGGACTAGAGGTTGGTGGGTTTAAAGAGGTTGGTGGATTTAGACTAGAGGTTGATGGGTTAAAGAGGTTGGTGGGTTTAAAGAGGTTGGTGGGTTTAAAGAGATTGGTGGGTTTAAACTAGATGTTGGTGGGTTTAGACTAGAAGTTTGTGAGTTTAAAGAGGTTGGTGGGTTTAAAGAGGTTGGTGGGTTTAAAGAGGTTGTTGGGTTTAAACTAGAGGTTGGTGGGTTTATAGAGGTTAGTGGGTTTAAACTAGATGTTGGTTGGTTTAAAGAGGTTGGTAGGTTTAAAGAGGTTGGTGGGTTTAGACTACAGGTTGATGGGTTTAGACTAGAGGTTGGTAGGTTTAAAGAGGTTGGTGGGTTTAGACTACAGGTTGATGGGTTTAGACTAGAGGTTGGTAGGTTTAAAGAGGTTGGTGGGTTTAAACTAGAGGTTGGTTGGTTTAAAGAGGTTGGTGGGTTTAAAGAGGTTGGTGGGTTTAAAGAAGGGGGGGGGGGTCTCCTATGACTTTTGTAAGATTAATGTAAACTCTTGAGTCACATTACAAAAGCTACAGACATGTCCACAGGTCCCATAACTAAATCAAATCAACCAAGCCATCATCAGTATCAGAACACCAACCTCTACCCTTTCTCCTCCCACGCAGATGGCTGACATTTCAGGCCTGTGCCATTCCAGTGTTTGAAAGAGCCTGGTGACACAGAACACTCAGCAGGGTGTTAGCTAGCCAATGTTCAGTCATGGAGATAGGCAGAGGTTTGAAGGTTGGAGGAGTCAGTCCTTCTGGTGACTGCTGATGTTGTAATGAAGCTAGTCCATGTCAGGAGACAGGTCACTGAGCATCATCCACCTCAGTCACATTGACATTTCTGAGTGGAGAGAACAGGGAGAGAGAAGTTTGTTAGGGCATAGCACACTTTTTCAGAACTTTAACTTCAAGCTTTGATTAAGTGAATTATCTAAAGGAGAAAGCTAGGAATTGTATGAGGTGTCTTTGGTTTATAGTGGATCTGTTCTCTAGTTTTCTGTTAAAAATCCTCGTTTTCTATTGTATTTTGATGTAGCGGGTGTTCTTGATTTAATTGAAGAGAGTTTTGTTGACATAATATTTTATTGGTACTATATATTAGATCACCTGTTCTTTGACTGTGGTTTGTTTATAACTGTCTAGAGGACTGCTGTCTGGCCATTGTGCTGCAGAGGGGAGTATTAGGATAACAGTGCAGATGATGCCTGGCATGGCTGGACGTGTGATATGATATGATGGGGTTTGCTGCAGGTAGAGCGGCGAGTCAGTTTTTTCATTTTGTACGAGAGGATTGGCTGTCTGGATTTGCATGTGTGTGCGTGGGTGTTTGTGTTTGTGTCTGTATGTGTATGTGAGTGATTGTGTCTGAATGTGTGCGTGGGTGTTTGTGTTTGTGTCTGTATGTGTATGTGAGTGTTTGTGTCTGAATGTGTACGTGGGTGTTTGTGTTTGTGTCTGTATGTGTATGTGAGTGATTGTGTCTGAATGTGTACGTGGGTGTTTGTGTTTGTGTCTGTATGTGTATGTGGGTGTTTGTGTCTGAATGTGTACGTGGGTGTTTGTGTTTGTGTTTGTGTCTGTATGTGTATGTGGGTGTTTATGTTTGTGTCTGTGTCTGTATGTGTACATGGGTGTTTGTGTTTGTGTCTGTGTCTGTATGTGTACATGGGTGTTTGTGTTTGTGTCTGTGTCTGTATGTGTACGTGGGTGTTTGTGTCTGTATGTGTACGTGGGTGTTTGTTTCTGTGTCTGTATGTGTATGTGGGTGTTTGTGTCTGTGTCTGTATGTGTACATGGGTGTTTGTGTTTGTGTCTGTATGTGTACGTCAGTGTTTGTGTTTGTGTCTGAATGTGTACGTGGGTGTTTGTGTTTGTGTCTGTGTCTGTATGTGTACATGGGTGTTTGTGTTTGTGTCTGTATGTGTACGTGGGTGTTTGTTTCTGTGTCTGTATGTGTATGTGGGTATTTGTGTCTGTGTCTGTATGTGTACGTGGGTGTTTGTGTTTGTGTCTGTATGTGTACGTCAGTGTTTGTATTTGTGTCTGAATGTGTACGTGGGTGTTTGTGTCTGTGTCTGTATGTGTATGTGAATGTTTGTGTCTGAATGTGTACGTGGGTGTTTGTGTATGTATGTGTATGTGTATGTGAGTGTTTGTGTCTGAATGTGTACGTGGGTGTTTGTGTTTGTGTCTGTATGTGTATGTGGGTGTTTATGTTTGTGTCTGTGTCTGTATGTGTACATGGGTGTTTGTGTTTGTGTCTGTGTCTGTATGTGTACATGGGTGTTTGTGTCTGTGTCTGTATGTGTACGTGGGTGTTTGTGTTTGTGTCTGTGTCTGTATGTGTACGTGGGTGTTTGTATCTGTATGTGTACGTGGGTGTTTGTTTCTGTGTCTGTATGTGTATGTGGGTGTTTGTGTCTGTGTCTGTATGTGTACGTGGGTGTTTTTGTTTGTGTCTGTATGTGTACGTCGGTGTTTGTGTTTGTGTCTGTGTCTGAATGTGTACGTGGGTGTTTGTGTCTGTGTCTGTATGTGTATGTGAGTGTTTGTGTCTGAATGTGTACGTGGGTGTTTGTGTCTGTGTCTGTATGTGTATGTGATTGTTTGTATCTGTATGTGTACGTGGGTGTTTGTGTTTGTGTCTGTGTCTGTATGTGTACATGGGTGTTTGTGTTTGTGTCTGTGTCTGTATGTGTACGTGGGTGTTTGTTTCTGTGTCTGTATGTGTATGTGGGTGTTTGTGTCTTTGTCTGTATGTGTATGTGGGTGTTTGTGGCTGTGTCTGTATGTGTACATGGGTGTTTGTGTCTGTGTCTGTATGTGTACGTGGGTGTTTGTGTCTGTGTCTGTATGTGTACGTGGGTGTTTGTATCTGTATGTGTACGTGGGTGTTTGTTTCTGTGTCTGTATGTGTATGTGGGTGTTTGTGTCTGTGTCTGTATGTGTACGTGGGTGTTTTTGTTTGTGTCTGTATGTGTACGTCGGTGTTTGTGTTTGTGTCTGTGTCTGAATGTGTACGTGGGTGTTTGTGTCTGTGTCTGTATGTGTATGTGAGTGTTTGTGTCTGAATGTGTACGTGGGTGTTTGTGTCTGTGTCTGTATGTGTATGTGATTGTTTGTATCTGTATGTGTACGTGGGTGTTTGTGTTTGTGTCTGTGTCTGTATGTGTACATGGGTGTTTGTGTTTGTGTCTGTGTCTGTATGTGTACGTGGGTGTTTGTTTCTGTGTCTGTATGTGTATGTGGGTGTTTGTGTCTTTGTCTGTATGTGTATGTGGGTGTTTGTGGCTGTGTCTGTATGTGTACGTGAGTGTTTGTGTTTGTGTCTGTGTTTGTATGTGTACATGGGTGGTTGTGTTTGTGTCTGTGTCTGTGTCTGTATGTGTACATGGGTATTTGTGTTTGTGTTTGTGTCTGTGTCTGTATGTGTACGTGGGTGTTTGTGTCTGTATGTGTACGTGGGTGTTTGTGTCTGTGTCTGTGTCTGAGTCTGTATGTGTACGTGGGTGTTTGTGTTTGTGTCTGTGTTTGTATGTGTACATGGGTGGTTGTGTTTGTGTCTGTGTCTGTGTCTGTATGTGTACATGGGTATTTGTGTTTGTGTTTGTGTCTGTGTCTGTATGTGTACGTGGGTGTTTGTGTTTGTGTCTGTGTCTGTATGTGTATGTGAGTATTTGTGTTTGTGTATTTGTGTCTGTGTCTGTATGTGTACGTGGGTGTTTGTGTTTGTGTCTGTGTCTGTATGTGTATGTGGGTGTTTGTTTGTGTATTTGTGTCTGTGTCTGTATGTGTACGTGGGTGTTTGTGTTTGTGTCTCTGTCTGTATGTGTACGTGGGTGTTTGTTTCTGTGTCTATATGTGTACTTGGGTGTTTGTGTTTGTGTCTGTGTCTGTATGTGTATGTGGGTGTTTGTGTTTGTGTCTGAATGTGTACGTGGGTGTTTGTGTTTGTGTCTGTATGTGTACGTGGGTGTTTGTGTCTGTGTCTGTATGTGTATGTGGGTGTTTGTGTTTGTGTCTGTGTCTGTATGTGAACATGGGTGTTTTTGTTTGTGTCTATATGTGTACGTGAGTGTTTGTGTCTGTATGTGTACGTGGGTGTTTGTGTTTGTGTCTATATGTGTACGTGAGTGTTTGTGTCTGTATGTGTATGTGGGTGTTTGTGTTTGTGTATTTGTGTCTGTGTCTGTATGTGTACGTGGTTGTTTGTGTTTGTGTCTGTGTCTGTATGTGTACGTGGGTATTTGTTTCTGTGTCTGTATGTGTACATGGGTGTTTGTGTCTGTATGTGTACGTGGGTGTTTGTGTCTGTCTGTTTCTGTATGTGTACGTGGGTGTTTGTGTTTGTGTCTGTGTGTGTACGTGTGGTGTTTGTGTCTGTGTCTGTGTGTGTATGTGGGTGTTTAATGTTTGTGTCTGTGTCTGTATGTGTACGTGGGTGTTTGTGTCTGTCTGTATGTGTACATGGGTGTTTGTGTCTGTCTGTGTACGTGGGTGTTTGTGTCTGTGTCTGTATGTGTACGTGGGTGTTTGTGTTTGTGTCTGTGTCTGTATGTTTACGTGGGTGTTTGTGTCTGTATGTGTTTGTGTTTGTGTCTGTGTCTGTATGTGTACGTGGGTATCAGCACGTTTATTTGTATTGTGCTTTCTAAAATGATCCCTGATATTTCTATTGTCTGTTCTCCTTTTGCATTGGTACAGTGTGATACTGTGTGACTCACGACTCTTAGAGACCGCTCTACTCTAATGATGCAGCAGTACACAGAGAGGGTTGCTTTCATGATGGAATGAAACATGCTTTTCTCTACAAGGACAATGATACCTCTACCTTTTGAAAACCCTTCAGAAAAAGGCACCAAAACATTTTAGAGCCCAATGTCTGCTATTTTTGAGACCTCAGTCATTGGTTCATCCCAGTCCTTTCTTCTCTGTCCTCACAGGAAGTTGCACAGTGGAGGAGAGAAGGGACACGGCTGTGAGTTCTGTGGCAAACGCTTCATGGACAGTGTACGGCTCAGGATGCACATGCTCTCTCATTCAGGTAACACTGCCATATGATGACAATAATAGAGTCCATTCCATTTACAATACACATAATAAGGATGTACTGTTTTCACATGCACCTGTTCATTATGTCACACGTATATTAGTTGAGTGAGGAACATGAGATATGTGTTAAAGGATCCCTAGGAAAGAGGCTTCCTCTTCCTGTCTGTCTCCTGTCTGTGACTGTCTCTGCATGTGTCAGTTCTTCAGGGTCTCTGTCTTCTCTTTGTCTTCTCTCTGTTGTATCTGTGTGTGTGTGTGTGTTTATGTGTGTTTTTGGAGAGTCTGTCTGGCTCCTCGCCAGCTCTGTCCCTCTGAGTGATGACATCATCAGCTGCCGGCAGGCCTGGGTGTTCTGCCAGTGTTCCGAAGCGTGTGTGATGGCTCGCTCGCAGATGTGTGTCCAGGAACACACTGTACCCAAACGCCGACTTAATCAGACCTGACTGCTCTCCCAGCCACTTTATCCAAAATAGAGCAGGAGAAGGGGAGTGGAGTAGGCGGAGAGAGGGCCTAAAAATGAAAATAAAATATAAACAGAAACCCCACTCTGATGTTAGGAAGAATAGACACAAGGCTGCTATATCTCCCTGGCTTTCCTCTCCTCTGATCTCTGTAAAAGTGTTAGGAGATGACAGACGGCTGACAGATGAGAGGTTCCCTTTTTCCAAACTGTGTTCATAAACTACCTGACCTCGTCACAGTAGACACATTTTAAATCCAGGTGTAGACGCAATGATGAGTTTGGAATTCAATGTTCGGAACTCTGTGATCGGAACACAATAGCTGCATCAGGTCTAGACACATTCTGCTAGTGGCTACTATCTTTACTCATCCTGTCTGCATCGGTATGACCTGATGAGACATACGGGCTATAGTGTGTGTAATATAGGCCTGTTAGACATCATTTAGATACTTTGATCTTTCATTACAAAATATATTTCTGAAACTTTCTTTCATCTGATTTGTATTCACACACCAAATATATAGCCTCTGTATTGCACAAAAAAAGAGAGTTTGATCTTATTTCATTGTGTGTTGCTGTATAGCCCATAGCAGCCTTTAGATCCTCTGTTGGTTGCTAAGGAGCCAGTGCTCCACAGCTCTAATGGGCTGATTTGGTATTCAGCTCGATGCTGGTTCGTATTTTGGTATGCCAGACAAAGTGTTTTGATGGAGGACTATTGCAGCTGCGTCTGGAGACAGTTTGATGGTTTATGGATGAGAACACACTCCATGCCTTTGACTGCACAAGACAATGCACTATGTTCTCTTCCTCCCTAATCACACACAATCTCCCAACAGCACAACATAACACACTGGACACACTGTCACAGAACATAACAAACTGGACACACTGTCACAGAACATAACACACTGGACACACTGTCACAGAACATAACACACTGGACACACTGTCACAGAACATAACACACTGGACACACTGTCACAGAACATAACAAACTGGACACACTGTCACAGAACATAACACACTGGACACACTGTCACAGAACATAACAAACTGGACACACTGTCACAGAACATAACAAACTGGACACACTGTCACAGAACATAACACATTGGACACACTGTCACAGAACATAACAAACTGGACACACTGTCACAGAACATAACAAACTGGACATACTGTCACAGAACATAACACATTAGACACACTGTCACAGAACATAACAAACTGGACACACTGTCACAGAACATAACACAGCACACAACATAGAATTTACCGTCCTTAAAATACTTATCTCAGCCAAGGACAGCCCTGCAGTACATCACAATACATCTAGGTAAAGGCTACATAGTATGCTGAAATGTTTTGTTTTCACAAAAATGTTAAAGGATCTGAAATGAGGTGAAATCTGTGGATGAGGTGGTTGTATCTAGCTACAGCATTGGGACTAGTGGTGCAGCTGTACAGGGAGGTGGGGAGAGTTGAAAGAGAACTACATTTAGGCTGTAGCGCTCCCAGTTTCCAAAGCTTGTGGGCGTTTTAATGAGTCATTTTAACTTCATTTAAAGCCAGCTGAGCAGAAAATAGATCAGTGAATGAGCCCTGGGCCAGTATGGATCTGAAACCGATTTACATCTCACCGAGAGCCAGCCCACATCCATGTGTGTGTGTGTGTGTGTGTGTGTGTGTGTGTGTGTGTGTGTGTGTGTGTGTGAGTATGCATGTATTTGCCCACACCCACATGTGTGTGCAGAATCACCATTTGTCAGAGCAACTGGCATCTCCTATAGCTGAGTGGTGTTAGTGCCCTTGTCTTCTCTGATCTCTTCATAGGAAAAGACAAGGGCATTCTAAAGGTGAGCAGGGTGCTGTGTGTTACTGACGGAGAAGAGTAGGGAGTGTTTTCTCTGGACTGTTTCTGATAAAGGCATGTGCCGCGGGCTCAGAGCAGAGCGTCTGCTGTGCACAGAACACCCAGTCCTTTTGTGGCAACTCAGGCAGACAGGCTGCACACTGTTCAGAGCATGATAACAGGGTAAATACTACTCTTCAGCTCAGCTCCTCACTGTGAAAGAGAGAAGCCACGGAACACTGTCTGGTGCCTTTGTTTGGCCAGAGTTGTGTTTTTTCCACTGGGTTCTGTTCTTTTGTACTGTGTGTGACTCCTTGTGTAACTGTAAACAACCAAAAATGTTCACAGAAGAGGATGGGTACTTAGGGACTTTTAAATAGAGCGTTGCATTGGCTCAAGGTTTGATATGGATTTTAATCCAACAACTTTCTCACCTATAAGAAATGTGGTTTGATTCGGAAATAAAAGTGCAGCTTTTATAGCCATCTGAGATTCAGAGTTGCTGATCGTTTTCTCATACTGTATACTTGAATGTTTACATCTCACAAAATAATATACACAATATGTTGAGTGTTTGATGATGACACATGACTGTGGTTTCCCCCTGCAGCTGGAGCTGAGGCCCTGGTGTGTGATCAATGTGGAGCTACATTCTCTGCTGAAGACGCTCTGGAGGCCCACAGACAGACACACACAGGTACTGTCTGACACACACACACACACACACACACACACACACACACACACACACAGGTAAGGCCCACAGACAAACATAGCTCACGGTTGAAAACGTACAAGTACCCAATGACTCACAGACACTCATTCATTGCCCTTAAACAAGGAGGCTACAATTGACAGGACACTGTTTGAGGTCCGCATATGTAACATACTCTCTTGCAGCTTATTCAAAAAACGTTTCATAAATCTATGTCTATGGGGATTAACATCCTTGTCATTGTGCTGGCAGGGTTAAACTGTCCCTGTCATGTTGCTCCATAATTTATCAGTGGCTAGCGAGGACGGGAAGGCCCTCTCAGATATCACCCACTAATATCTCCTGGCATCCCATGTGGGTGCATGCCTATTTACCACTGTGCTGGCAAGCCTGACACACCAGGCAAGCCTAGGCCACACTGCAAGTACATGACATTGTCATAGATATGCCATGCATCTAGGCTATGTGCGTGAGGAGCCGAGAGGGTATTTACTCTATTGCTCCAACTCACGTCAACAACTTGGATCAACACATTTTGTTTGGGAATGATCTCATGGTGATAGACTCTGAGTATTTATCCTCTCCAGCTCAGAAGATAATGGACATCAGTGCTTGGGAACTATTCTGAAACCCAATGGTTCTAATTAGCTAGACGCTCGTCTAATCAGCTGACTGAGTATCTCGTATTGAAGTTATACAAATGAAGTTGAAATCAAAGCTGCGTGTATTTGTCATCCTTCCAAACATTCAGACCCTCTCCCCGTGCCTGAATCCCAGTCATTACAGTATCTAAATTAAACTCTATTTTTAATCATCTTAATCAAACCCTACAGTCGATCCACGCTGAGTGTCTGAATCCACACCTTTGCTGCTACTGTCAGAGAAAGCTGATAACCCGCTCCGAAGTGTTGGCATGTAACTGTAACTCCAGGTGCCACACACAGTATGAATAGTTAATGCCTGGAGACAGGGAGGGGTGTTAACGATGCCCAAAGTTTCTACCTCCTCTCCCTCAGGTTGTAAACATCCATCCAGGGCTCAGTTTTTGGCTTGGCAGCGTATCTAGTGCAGGGTACAAGAGGGCATTACTCACTCATTTTGTCATGATCTCAGCTTGGTCTAGTGTGACACATGACCCTCTTACTGCTACATTGTACTCAGGCTGTACATTGTACTCAGGCTGTGCTCTGACCGGAATAGTATGATTTTTTGGAGCTGTTTGGTGGTTCTAGGGAATTCAGCTACTGTACACATTCTCTTTTAGAATATACATTCACTGTACAGTATAAACCTTCAAATGTTTTTATACTTTCAACACAAGCAAAAAAGTGTGATGGTCTTCTGCACTCAAAAAGATGTTGCATAAAGCTTTATTTATTTTATTTTTTAAATATATACAGTTCATTCTGAAAGTATTCAGACCCTTGATTTTTTCCACATATTGTTATGTTACAGCCTTATTCTAAAATTGATTAAATCGTTTTTTTCCTCATCAATCTACACATAATGCCCCATAATGACAAAGCAAAAACAGGTTTTTAGAAATTTTTGCAAATGTAAAAAAAAGAAAAGAAGGAAATGTCACATTTACATAAGTATTCAGACCCTTTACTCAGTACTTTGTTGAAGCACCTTTTTGCAGCGATTACAGCCTTGAGTCTTCTTGGGTATGACGCTACACCTGTATTTGGGGAGTTTCTCCCATTCTTCTCTGCAGATCCTCTCAAGCTCTGTCAGGTTGGATGGGGAATGCCAAGCGTCACATATGGAGGAAACCTGGCACCATCCCTACGGTGAAGCATGGTAGTGGCAGCATCATGCTGTGGGGAACTTTTTCAGCGGCAGGGTCTGGGAAACTAGTCAGGATCGAGAGAAAGATGAACGGCGCAAAGTACAGAGAAATCCTTGATGAAAACCTTCTCCAAAGCACTCAGGACCTCAGACTGGGGCGAAGGTTCACCTTCCAACAGGACAACAACCCTAAGCACACAGCCAAGACAACGCAGGAGTGGCTTCGGGACAAGTCTCTGAATGTCCTTGAGTGGCCCAGCCAGAGCCCGGACTTGAACCCGATCAAACATCTCTGGAGAGACCTGAAAATAGCTGTGCAGCAATGCTCCCCATCCAACCTGACAGAGCTTGAGAGGATCTGCAGAGAAGAATGGGAGAAACTCCCCAAATACAGGTGTGCCAAGCTTGTTGCGTCATACCCAAGAAGACTCAAGGCTGTAATTGCTGCCAAAGGTACTTCAACAAAGTACTGAGTAAAGGGTCTGAATACTTATGTAAATGTGATATTTCCGTTTTTTATTTTTAATAAATTTGCAAAAATTACAAGAAAATACGTTTTGCTTTGTCATAATGGGGTATTGTGTTTAAAAAAAAACTATTTCATCAATTTCAGAATAAGGCTGTAGCATAACAAAATGTGGAAAAAGTCAAGGGGTGTGAATAGTTTCCGAATGCACTGTATATTCTTCTTACTGCATCAGGATAGCATACACAGACATTTAGGCTTATTTGCCTTCTTCACACTGAAGAAGGATTCACGGGTTTAACGCACCAACCAAACTTTTGGGAGAGCGCTATGGTCCTCTTTTGATTATACTTTCAACACATCTTAGGTTTATAACCTTTGAGATCACTGGCTGAATGAATCTTGTTACCATGGCTTTGTATATCGCCATGTGACAGTAGGCCAGTAAGCCAAACAGGTTTCCTCTTGGCACATTATCACAGGTCAGACCTTAGCAGCTGTAGCCCTTTCGTTTACTGATCCAGCCTCCTCAAGAAGGAAAACACCCCTACTTAACAAAGACCTTGTTGGCTCTCATATTGATCACACTACAGGGACTGCACTGCAGAGCCTAGCTTATTTCCAGTGAGTGAGAGTGTGTTTTGGCAATGTGAATGTCAGAGGTGAGTGGCCATGGGTTGGCGTTATGGGAAGGGGGTGGGACCGTGTGGAAGGGGCTGGTTAGGGGGGAGTTCCTGAGGGCGTTGGTTGGGAGGGTTGGTGGCATTGGATGCAAGGACTCCCAGGAAAACAACATCATGTGCTGCTGTTTACTCAGTCCCCGCCACAGCCCCCTCTGTCACGATCTCCATCCGCTCTGCCTCTAACCTACTTGTGAGTGCCCAAAATAAAAAAATGGAACCGTCTCAAAACCTCTCAGCCAACAATGACTTTATTTCATCAGACCATGTTAACTAGGTTCTCTGTGGTATCATCTTGTTTGAGCAGTTTTGGAAAAACCCAGGAATTTGAGCAAATCATAGAGCGTAGAAATGGACTGGACATGGTGCAGAAGATAGTGGCTAACCATTCTGCCATCTCGTCTGCAGGAGAAGAGCCTGAGAGTGCTGTCTTTGTGTGTTCTTACAAACAGCTGCCCTTATCCTACACATTAACACTTCCTCTGCTGAATGTCTACAGTACACATAACCCCTATTATACAGAGAACACATCGTACTCCATCACACTTTATTGTACATTCAATACTGCCTAAGTGCATAATGAAATAGACCTAATTTAATTGAGCAATAATTATTGTGCAAGCTGCATTCACAATAATTAATATGCAATCGGTTGAAATGTATACCCCCTATTCCACTTATAAATAGCTAATCATTGGTACAGATCTTCAAGTACTGAGTCATACTGTACTCTACTTACCCCCTAGTCTATTTTGCTGGCCTCTAGCTATTTTGGGTTGTGTACACAGTACACACTGCCTAGTGCTACTCCACTCATTCAGGCCCTGCAGGCCTCTACTCTGTCTTTATGTATGATGAATGCTATTTGGAAAATGTGCAAAAAATGTTTGAATCCAAACTACAGATTGGAGACAGCGGGTGACCTCAATGAAACAGGCCATGGAAGATGGAATGGTGGTTAAACACGAGCAACGTATCTCTTGATGCGTTAATTATTGAGCTGTTTGTTCCTCACTCTGGTAGATTAGCGGTCTGCTGATCAGTGGCTGGCCTGCCTGGGGTCATCTGAGGTCCTGTATGGTTACTGTCTGTCTGTAGGCCTAGTCTGAACCCAGTGACCAAAATTGGTTGAAAGACATCTTTCTGATGTCTGTTCAACGTCTTTTCAATGTATTTTTAACCAAAAATACATATTTTCAACATTATTTTCTACATCTTGAGCTCATAGGGAAGGCACTAGGTTTTCCCCCTGCTGGTCTGATGCTCATTGCTTGATGTAATGTACATAGTGTATATGTGTAACTGGGTCACAGGAGCAGCTAGTGAGTGATAAATGCTGAGGTGAGCATATTAGTAGTTTTACTCATAGCACCTTCATGTTGAGCCAATCAGCAATCAGTTATAGCTCCTTTCAGTGAATCTGACTTCAATAAGCAAGCAAGCTCTTTGAAGAGTGTGGCATAGTACTTTCAACTCTTTCACCGATCTTAAGAAAATTAGTTTAGACTCTTTGATTTCATGGCTCAATATTTCCCAGAGCCACTGTGTAGGTTGAGCTAAACAGCTCTAAAACCATTCATATCTTATTTTGTATACTGGTTTAAAGGAGCAGTCCATGGTTGCTTTGTAGTGTAGTTATGGTGAGACCTGCACAGAAACGTGCTGTTAACACAGACCAATGAGATTAGATGGAGATCTGTGGTGAACTAAACCTAAAGATAGAGAATGTTGCAGAGATCTGTATAAACATAATGCAATCTCTTGTTCAATTTGCAGTGGGGTTACTGTGGGATTCTCAGGGTGGGAAAACTTTTGTTAGTCTTTAGAAAAGGAACAGGCTTTGCTTATTTGTGAATGGAGGGATTAGTTTGAATACTTCACCCCAAGGAGGGCCATGATCCAATCTGGTTGCCTAGAGACATGTTTTTGTCTGTTAAGCCACTTCCTCTGTGTTCCCTGCCTTAGTTGGACTATTGATTGGCTGTTAAATGCTCCCATGTCATGTTCTGATCTGATGACTGATCTGATAAATGGTTGACGTTTAATTAAACTACCAGGCTGATCTTCTCTTCCCTTCTCCTGGCTAGAAATTCTCCTGGCTCCTTTTTTTCAGATTGGAACATAGAATGAATGAACTCTGGAATGAGTTTAGCTCTGGGTACACTGTCTAAAGTTTACTGAGAGAAACTAAACTGAAGTTAAATAATCTTTCTCTGTGGAATGTCTGCAAGGCCCCTCCCCTGTGTGACTCAATAGAGAGGCACAATGCTCAGTCAGCCATCCAGCCTTTGAGGAATACCATTGATTACATGGTGTTTACCGCACTGAGGACCTAGGGTCAAGAGGTCAGAACACCAAATCCCATTCCCTTTGTCTGGTTAAGGGTGAGAAAGCAGGGGGCAGTGGGGGCAGTGGCATGCCTACTGGAGATCGTGTTTTCTCACAGAAGGGCTGCTCTGCACTAAGGAGCAAAGCTTTCTGGAAAAAGCTGCTGTGAAAGCAAGTGTTTTTGTGTGAAAGTTAACAGGGTGCACTGGTGCAGGTAGTCATCAAACTAATGTATATATATATATATATGCATACTGTATGTGCTGCACCTCTGTCTCTGTCACTTTTATCTACTGCTTTTATTTAAGGGACTATTTTCTTTCAATGAAGTTGAGTTGTTACTGGTAACTAGTGTATTATTCAAGGTGTTGTCACTGTGGATGTGGGACTGAGATCGTTATTAAGTGAGAGCTTTTGTTTTGACAGTTTCACATTCTTTTCATGGCAGTGGGATGCGGGGGTATTGACTGAGCATCTGAGTGTCTAGAAGCAGGAAATGACGAGCAGAACAAGAATGAATCCAGACTGTTTAATGGTTTAGTTCTCAAAATAGGCAGAACACAGACTTATGGGAATGGTCATTAAATGGACATTTTAAGAATGAAGGAATAAGAAGAATTGAGGAATGACAGCTCATGTCAAAATGTTGATACTGAGTGAGAAAATGTACTGAGGAAAACATTTCATTATACAGAAGTAACTAATTGTACTGTATCATTTGAGGCCCCCTACAGCATGTTGGAGGCTAGAAGGAGTAGAAGAGTAAAGAGCACTCCTCCTGCTGGCTGCATTGAGATTGATCGATGATTGTTCATGTAGTACCACAGGTCAAGCAGCACAGAATGGTTTCAGTAGTTCCTAAAGGTCTTTTTGCTTTTTAGAATACATCTCTATTTAGCCTAGACTTTTGGTGCATTCCAGTCAAGGGGTAGCTCTGCTTCTTTAGAAATAATCAGAAACGAAAGAAAGTAGATAGTCAGCTGGACAGTGAGACATAACAGAGAAACTTTCCTGTCTAGTCAGGGTTGGGGGCGGTACAGGGAATATCTTTTGTCCATCGGTAAAACATTGTGATCCGTGGGTGAGAAAAGCCCTGATCATTAGGCTACTACACAAAGGCTGGAAGAGTAGGAGTTGCATGAGGAGCCTATGACTAATGGACCTGGCCATTGAGGGGTCCGAACCACATTGTGTTTCTATTGTGACGATAGATGGCCACTGGAATAAAGCTAGTGAACAGGTGCAGTGCATTCCAGTAGGCTCTCTTTCTGCTGCATGGTGTGGAGTGGAGAACATCTCTCATCTTCTCTCTTCTTTGTTAATGAGTAGAAATAATGCTAAATTCTCTTAGTGCCGTTTAGGGCAAATCACAGCAAGCTCTACTTTAATTAAATCAAGTCCTATGATCAATATCTAATAACAAGAGAGAAAAGAAAAACAACACAGATGCATGTAGTCTTAGAAATATTCTGAATATTAGTGACACAATTCATCCTATAAATTAGGCCTAATGTAAGCTAAGCCTTTCATGTTGTGTATTCCCAGTCGTTTGTGAAGAGGACCACATGTAATGTGAGGCACTAAGATACTGACTGACTCACTCAGAGTAGGTTATGTAGTGGTTCAGTAAGTGAAGTGTATCTATGAATCATCATGACTAAAATAAAAGGACGATTTTGGAGAAATTTTGTCATGTGGATTGCAGGAAAAGGTCAACAATAGAGAGATAATATGATTTATTGCTGAAATTAAATGAATTATTGACTATAAATATCCTTGTCTGTTAACTTGATTGAACTCCAAACACTGTCTGAAAATCTCCTGTCTTAGTATGTGTGTGCTGTTTCTCTTTCCCTGCAATGCACTAATTCCAATTTAATTGCCAGTTGCCTCAAGGCACTTCAATAACAGTAACAAATGATTTGATTTAGTGGACCTCATCAGACTGAATGTTAAATGCAACTCAGCAACCCCACTTGAATTCCAATGAAACGCTTGCATAGCCTTCTGTTTGCTAATGATCCACCGCTGGAGATGTCTGATTGAATCCGAGTCGTGAGCAATGGGACCTGCTTTGTAAATTATCCTAAACCGAGCAGACACGGAAATAACGACCTCATAACCTAACATGGACCACCTCTCTGCAGGACTCATACATTATTATCAGTGGAATTGATTACCCGATGAACTGATGATTCAGTCCTACCTCACATTTGAATTTTCATGAGAAGGATAAGCAAAGGGGTCATTTGAATAGTGTTAAGAAAAAGTGAGAACCCTGTATATTGTGTGTGAGTATTTAATGGTGGTTCTTCACAGATCCTGTGTGAGTAAAACTAGCCTGTGTTTCCCTATCTGTATTCTGCTCCACTCTCAGCGCAACAGGAGAGCAGCCCCAAAGTGATGCCAGGTCACACACGGGATTAAAAGGATTGTGTTTTTCCTGCAGTCCTGCCTTTAATGGCTTGATATCGCTACTTAACATTCAGCACATAGCTCATAGTGTAGGCATCGTTCAGGGTGGAGCTGCTATCAGCCTCTCTCTGTGAACAGACACAGAGGACTCCAGAGGCTGCTGGAGCACAGGCTTGATGGGGATTGAGGAGAATAATTCCTATTTTATCATCCCATAAGGAGAAGGCATTGATTATGTGATTGACAGTTCTAGCATCCTGTGTATTATTTTTTTTTTTTTATCTCTAAAAGACAATGACTTCCAAGTCAACGTCAATCAGAAAAGTGTATAAAGTCAAACTGAATGTATTTCACGCCTGTCAGGGGGGTTAGTTTAGGTAGAAACACTTTGCTCTTTGAAAGAAGCATTCTCCTCAGAACACTCAGAGAGTCTCAGGCTCAGAGTTGAGTGACCCAGTTTCCCCACTGAGTGTATGTTTGGTCCTGAAATAACTGTGTCTGTGTCTCTGTGTGGTCTCCAGGGACAGACATGGCAGTGTTCTGTCTGCTGTGTGCCAAGCGGTTCCAGACCCAGAAGGCTCTGCAGCAGCACATGGAGGTTCATGCAGGGATGCACAGCTACGTCTGCAGCCACTGTGACCACCTCTTCCCCAGCCACACCACCCTCAAACGCCACCTGCGCTCACACACAGGTAAGGACTGCATCTGTGTCCATTGTCATCTTCGTCATCATCATCATCATCATCATCAATGTTTTCATCACCATCATAATCATCATCATCGTAATCATCATCATCACTGTCATATCTGTCAACATCATTGCCTACAATAACACACAATCCAAAGCTGCAATGAGATCAATTCCCATAAACCTCAAACCTTTAATCCTTAAATACCTTGAACTACTACTTCTCTCTTGGCACCAGACTGAAATAGCATAAGACCAGAGTTTTTCAATTACAGTCAGTTTCACTTATTTGATCATGTCTACATTCTCTTAACGTTAATAAACTCCGCAATGATTCACTTTCCTGTAGACAGTAATGCTCCGATATAGCCAGTGTTACGTTTGAGGCTATTTTATCATCCAGTTTATTTTGTAGGTTCTTAGACACAGTTTTTAGGTTCTTAGACACGCGATTCATGTCTGTCAGTTCTACTGCAGTTCTCCCCAAATGACAGAGCAAACCTAAATAAATATCTAAAGAACAGCAAATATCTGTGTTTTTCTCTGAGAGTTAGTCAGTGGTGCCCTAAGGGGGGGAGAGAGGGAGAGGGAGAGGGAGAGGGAGAGGGAGAGGGAGAGGGAGAGGGAGAGGGAGAGGGAGAGGGAGAGGGAGAGGGCGAGGGCGAGAGGGAGAGGGCGAGAGAGAGAGAGAGAGAGAGAGAGAGAGAGAGAGAGAGAGAGAGAGAGAGAGAGAGAGAGAGAGAGAGAGAGAGACCCCTTCTTCTGATCCACGTCTATATTGAACAAAAACATAATTGATGTGAAGCGGAGTTTGCCCATCGTTGTGTATCTTGTTTATATCACAGTCATCTTGGTAGTATCATGTGTAAATGTCATGTGTCTTGTAGCATGGGGGGCTTTGTGAAGCATCAGGCTATAATGAACAGTGCAGTGTATTCTCCCACTTGGCTGTTGCTGTGGACACTGAGCTAATGAGACACATAGGTCATTGCAGATGACTCAAAGCCACAGCCTCAGAGAGAAATGGATCAACTATGGAGAGCACCACCTGTCTGGAGGACTTCTATTAGCTGTTAGCAGGCAGCCGGATGGAGTGTCCTCACATGTCATAACATTATTGTATACAGTATATTATATTATTATTATTATTATTATTATTATTATTATTATATATATCTGAAAGCACATTCTTTTTTTTAGCCTGATATGCAAAAATGTTCTGTTTTTATTGACCTGTACAACTTTACATTTATCATATGCAAGTAGTACTCACGATAAAGTAACCCTTTGATACCATTTGTTTGCTGAATAGCGGAGGCCTACCTGAACTGTTAGATACTGTTTAGCATTATGACACCTGTAATGACGTGTATCCAACCTTTACCCAACCTGTGTCTAACCTGTGTCTCCAGGTGACCACCCGTTTGAGTGTGAGTTCTGTGGGAGCTGTTTCCGGGACGATGGCATGTTGAGGGGACACAAACGTATCCACACAGGAGAGAAGCCTTACGAGTGTAACGGCTGTGGTAAAAGGTTCAGCCTCAAGCACCAGCTGGAGACCCACTACCGCGTACACACAGGTTAGAGAGCAGTGTCTGGTCGTAATAACACAGACACAATCAAATCAGACCACAAATCAGAACAGTGCATGGTCATAATAACAACACACTCACATGTCAGATTGTTTTGTGTTCATGACAGCATACACATAGGTCAAACCAATGTGTGCCAGTACCACTGGTTTTAGCATATAGTCAAGGAAAGGTTTCACAAGTATGCTGTTGTATTCCTATAGGTGAGAAGCCATTTGAGTGCAAGATCTGTCACCAGCGATCCAGGGACTACTCTGCCATGATCAAGCACCTGCGTACCCACAACGGAGCGTCGCCCTACCAGTGTACCATCTGCCAGGACTTCTGCCCCAGCCTGGCAGCCATGCAGAAACACATGAAGAGCCACAGACCCGAGGATGTGCCCCCGGACTGGGGGATAGAGAAGACCTACCTGTACGTATGCTACGTCTGAGCAGGACTTAGACACTAAGACACACTATCCTATGTGTGGGCAGGTTTTTCATCTTATTGTTTCCTCTAAAGAAAAGTATGTTTCTCATTTCTGTGGTTTGATTGGTTTTATCACGAATTGCCGCAATGATCTGTCATTACATTAAACCTGCATATGTGTTGAAGGCTGAAAGACTACTGGTCAGGTTACCACAGCAGTGAAAGTGTTGCACTAGAAAGGATATTGAGTTCTATCTGCTGTGACTGTGATTGTGAGATGTAGAACCGAACTTCTCTGGTGGAATTGCAGTACTATACTACGTAGATTGATTGAGATAAACAAACATTTCCTCTCTTATTATTTCCTGTTATAGATTTTTTGGTGTGTTGTTTGTTTTCTGCATGTTTTACTTGAATGGCCTCCATGTGCTTTATTTAATTTGCGTCTTATTTTTCAGTGCGCATATTACGCATATGATTTCCCCTACCTGTCAGTTATTATTTCTGCTCATGCTGATTGACAAGCATTAAGGTGTAACAGGTTTTGCTATTTATGTCATGCATCGATTTTGTTTACGAAATAGGTTGGTTATTTTGACCCAACCTCAAGGTCGTTTATTTTGTTATTAGAATAAGCGCTACCTCTTCAATCTTCAACTTTTGCTCAGAGGCAATAGCACATCTTAGAACTGCTGTTTCTCATCCTGTTTTCATCCATCATCTGTAGCTTTAACTTCAAATGGCCTTTTATATTGGTCAAGCGGTTTTAAATCTTCTGAGAATTAATTCATGGAATTGATTCGTACGGTTGCCTGTTGGGTGGAAAAAAAAGATTTGAAAGTCTTCAAAGTGACTTTTATGTGTAGAATTTCTTATCAGTAGAAATATAGCAGTCTGTTAAATCACATAATTCGATTTTTCTCTAAGTGATGAAAAGAAAGAAAATGTGAATAAAAGTGTTGTCTTTTTTACTAAATGTGAAAAGATGATTCTGTAAAGTTAAATCACTAAAAGCAGGTTATCGTCAGTTGTAATGTCTGTTTCTGTAAATGTACAAAATGTAATTGTATCTTATTTCTAGAAGAGAGCCAAATGAGGGCTTCTCTGATTTAAAGATGTTGTATTTTTGTATTAGAGTGATTTGCAATTTGTTTACATTTGTTTTGATTTAAGAAACATATTTTCTTGTGTGTTTTGTAAGTCTCTGGAGTATGATTTGAGTAAGAGCCCTCCCTGTGCCTCTTTTATAAATGGAGAATAGATGTGCTGAATACATGTATAAAGTACATGTATGTTGTATTGATCGTTGTTGTTCCATGGTGTTTCTTTATTGTTAGTGAAGAACATATTTTCACTGCTATGCCATAGAAGACCCTATTGTCTAAACATTGTCATTTGAAACAAGATACTTCTAATGATTATGGTATTATGCCCCAGGTACCTCATGCCTCAAAGCAAAGTTTACGAGTGAGATTTTCTTTCAAAATGTTCTGTCATGTCAAAGTAACATTTGGATTGTGAATTTATCGAATGGGAATACATTTACAGAAAACACAGAATACATAGTGGTATTGTTAATAATCTTTATAAAGCTAGACGTTGGGCAAATATGGGTCTATCTAACACTATGGTCTTCTAGAACAAACAGCCAACACTCAGTGCCATGAAAACAATTAAAAGTACCAACTCATCTTCATTGTACTACTATCTATTATATACTGAACAAAAATATAAATGCAACATGCAACAATTTCAATGATTTTACTGAGTTACAGTTCATATAAGAAAATCTGTCAATTGAAATGAATTCATTAGGCCCTAATCTATGGATTTCACATGACTGGGCAGGGGCGCAGCCATGGGTGGGCCTGGGAGGGCATAGGCCCACCTACTTGGGAGCCAGGCCCAGCCAATCAAACGTTTTTCCCCATTGAAGGGCTTTATTACAGACAGAAATCCTCCTCAGTTTCATCAGCTGTCCGGGTGGCTGGTCTCAGACGATCACGCAGGTGAAGAAGCCAGATGTGGAGGTCCTGGGCTGGTGTGGTTACACGTGGTCTGCGGTTGTGAGGCCGGTTGGACGTACTGCCAAATTCTCTAAAACGATGTTGGAGGCGGCTTATGGTAGAGAAATTAACATCCATTTCTCTGGCAACAGCTCTGGTGGACATTCCTGCAGTCAGCATGCTAATTGCATGCTCCCTCAAAACTTGAGACATCTGCATTGTGTTGTGTGACAAAACTGCACATTTTAGAGTGGCCTTTTATTGTCCCTAGCCCAAGGTGCACCTGTGTAATGATCATGCTGTTTAATCAGCTTCTTGATAGGTCACACCTGTCAGGTGGATGGATTATCTTGGCAAATGAGAAATGTGTAAATAACAGGGATGTAAACAAATTTGTGTGCAAAATTTGAGAGAAATACGCTTTTTGTGCGTATGCAACATTTCTGGGATCTTTTATTTCAGCTGATGAAACTTTACATGTTGCGTTTATATTTTTGTTCAGTGTACATATACACATGCATTATAAAGATTTTAGGATTTCCGTGGTGGACCAAAACTATCAGAGCACTTTAAAAACATGTTTTTCTTTGATCTTTCTATGTTATAATAAAGCAGAAGTCGTTTTATTTGGTGTGTGTACTATAAGGATGCGATGATCATCATTTAGGTAGAGTTTATGTAAATGTTTGTCTACCTCAGCACCAGTTCAGTCAGTGCTTGTCCTGGTGTCCAATCAGGGTTGTTCTTCTTGCCATGTGTGTTAAATCCTTTTGCATTACTGCTTTGTAACACTGTGTGTACAAGTGTTTTCTCAGTGTGGATTCAGGTACAGCTCTCTTTACGCATCAGTGTTCTGTGGCATGATGAAAAAAATAATTAAAAAGGAACTATTTTACAATGCAGGTCTTTATTGTGTCATCAGTCAAGTAAAGTGAGTTTGTACTGTCTGTTTTTTTTTGCATACTATTCACATGCACTACAGGAAAATGTTCAGTGTTTGAATATGTTATAAAATATCAAAATGCAAATCCATGACGGTTGTGTTAATAATAATAATAATAATAATAATACATTTTATTTGTGCCTTTCAAAATACCCCAAGGACACTTACAGAGTAAAACATATAAAATAGCAAAAATAAACATGACAATAAAAAACGGTTGTGTTTTCCTGTCTCACCTTAGCATGCAGCTGAAGTCATGACAGGCGGTTTGGTGACCCTTAGTGGCACGATGCCAGACTAACAGCTGTGTGGGTTTGTCTAGCTGCTACAGATGAGGGAAGGGATAAGTCACTGCCTCTCTACCCTCCCTCTACTCTACCACACACCACTAAGCAGAAAGGCACCCATACAGTAGCTGCATCCAGTCAATAACCAGAGGGAATTCTTCATCACAGGTACTACCTTTTGTTTATATTTACTTGTTTCTATGTTTATTTGTGGTTTTGGGATGTGTTGGTATAGACGTGTTGGTATAGACATGTGTTGGTATAGACGTGTTGGTATAGACATGTGTTGCTACCTGGGGCGGCAGGTAGCTTAGTGGTTAAGAGCGTTGTGCCAGTAACCGAAAGGTCGCTGGTTCTAATCCCCAAGCCGACTAGGTGAAAAATCTGTCGATGTGCCCTTGAGCAAGGCACTTAACCCTAATTGCTCCTGTAAGTCGCTCTGGATAAGAGCGTCTGCTAAATGACTAAAATGTAAATGTAAAAAATGTTGGTATAGACATGTGTTGGTATAGACATGTGTTGGTATAGACGTGTTGGTATAGACATGTGTTGGTATAGACATGTTGGAATAGACATGTGTTGGTATAGACATGTCGGAATAGACATGTGTTGGTATAGACCATAGCAATGCTGTGTTTCCATTTTTATTGTTTTTCGATTCAGTAAGTTAGAATGACATTTTTACTGAGTAATGGAAACTCAGTAAAAATGTAATTCTAACTTACTGAATCGAAAAACACAATAAAAATAGAAACACAGCATTGCTATGGTCTATACCAACACATGTCTATTCCGACATGTCTATACCAACACGTCTATACCAACACATGTCTATACCAACACGTCTATACCAACACATGTCTATACCAACACATGTCTGTACCAACACGTCTATACCAACACATGTCTATACCAACACATGTCTATACCAACACATGTCTATACCAACACATGTCTATACCAACACGTCTATACCAACACATGTCTGTACCAACACATGTCTATTCCAACACATGTCTATACCAACACATGTCTATACCAACACATGTCTATACCAACACATGTCTATACCAACACATGTCTATTCCAACACATGTCTATACCAACACATGTCTGTACCAACACGTCTATACCAACACATGTCTATACCAACACATGTCTGTACCAACACGTCTATACCAACACATGTCTATACCAACACATGTCTGTACCAACACGTCTATACCAACACATGTCTATACCAACACGTCTATACCTACACATCTATACCAACACATGTCTATACCAACACATGTCTGTACCAACACGTCTATACCAACACATGTCTATACCAACACATGTCTATACCAACACATGTCTATACCAACACATGTCTGTACCAACACGTCTATACCAACACATGTCTATACCAACACGTCTATACCAACACATGTCTATACCAACACATGTCTGTACCAACACGTCTATACCAACACATGTCTATACCAACACGTCTATACCAACACATGTCTATACCAACACATGTCTGTACCAACACGTCTATACCAACACATGTCTATACCAACATGTCTATACCAACACATGTCTATACCAACACGTCTGTACCAACACGTCTATACCAACACATGTCTATACCAACACATGTCTATACCAACACATGTCTATACCAACACATGTCTATACCAACACAGTTTATCCACCAGCAGAGCATAGTGACAACACACAATGACTTGGACGTAGTAAAGAAGCTCCTAGTTTGTTTGCAATGATGGAATAGTCCACTAGTGTATTACAACTGTGCTGACACAGAACGATCCTGTCCTGTTTATGTAGTTGATGAGCATGAGATCCACCAAATGTAATGGAGCCATTTTGAAAAGATGAAAGGTGGGCTAAATTTAGTTACACATGTGCAAAAAGGATTATCTCCTCTGTAATCTCCTGAAATCCATGGTCATGCTCTGTAGACGAGCAGATTGATTAAGAGCTGGTGCTAATGTAATCTCCTCTGTTTAATTAGTGTGAGCATGGTGGGCAGCACATTACACACCATCTGGACTGGAGATTGACTGGAGCAGCAGGCCTGCTCTTATCCACCCTCTCCATCATATTTAGTCTTTACAACAAGACACAAACAGGGACATGTCAACTCTAGCTCTATGTTCTCAGTCTGGATACAAGTGTCACCCTGCACACATCATAAAATAATATTATTGTAAACCTGATTTTTTGACTTGCACAGGTGATAAACGTTTTTTCTAGCTTGTCTTGTTGACACTATAAACGTTGGACACCCCTGTCGATTTGTCTCGGTTTCTTTCTCTGTCTCTCAGGTGTTGGTGACTGGTCTATGGTCCACAGAGGGGGATTCCAGCCATGCTCTCCACGGTGATCTCCAACAGCTGTTCACTCTATGGGGACTATGGCAACTATGGACCTCCCCCATACCCCAGGAAGAACATCAGACCCAGAGCTTCACTTCGACACAACCCATATAACCCATGCAGACCATACCTGAGGAGGGTCATTATAACATCTCAATATTCACTGCAAAGATGACTAGTTTATAATTGTATTGTTATCAATATCTTCACTGTTCGATTGCAGATGACACCTTACTGTCTTGATGTCTTGATTGCAGGTGGACACTAGAGTATCTTTAGCCGATCCCAAGAAAATCTCCAGGACCTCCAGTAGGGGTCAGTATGTCACCGTGCCTGTTCACCATCCAAAGCTGCATCTCTCTCCGACACTGGGGCTAGGCATGGGGCCTCCCCGGCCCAACACCAGACAGAGCCCACTGCCGGTCAGTCAGAGGATCATCCAATCACAGCACAAAGCAAGGCAGACCAGGAGTGCTGAGAGCTGCTCCAGTTATGACAGAAGCTCCTGGGTTAAGAAAGGCTCTAGTAAACCTAGTAAAGGGAAGAAAACACAGAACAAGGCCACATCTTCTTCTTCCAAGAGTACAGGAGACATACGACACAAGAGTTCCAGTTCTAATGGTCGCCAGCACCATCGCTACTTCACCAAGGATGGCATGTGTCGCGGCTCATCATACAGCTCCAAGAACAAGATGTGTGACCTGATCGGCACCCTGGTGGATCTGAAGTACAGCTGGATCCTATTTGTCTTTACCCTGTGCTACATCGTCACCTGGACAGCCTTTGCAGAGCTCTACTTCCTGGGTGCCTGGCTGTGTGGTGATATGGAACACATACAAGACCCGCAATGGCACCCATGCTTTGAGAAATTGGACAGTTTCCATTCAGCCCTCTCTGTCTCCATGGACAGCCAAATCATCAATGGCTACGGCTCTAGAGTGGCCTCAGCCAACTGCATGGACAGGGTGGTTCTCATGATGGCACAGTCCATCATTGAATCAGTGTTAGACGCTCTGATGCTGGGCTGCATCCTGGCCAAGCTAGCCAAGCCTAAGAGGAGGCTGCCCACTCTGTTGTTCAGTCAGCACTGTGTGGTCTCTGAGAGGGATGAGAGGCTGTGCCTGATGTTCAACGTCAAGACTCTGAAAGAAACACACATGCTGGTGGCAGAGATAAGAGCCAAGCTGATCAAATCTCACCATACCAAAGAGGGAGAGTTCATCCTGTTGGAGCAGAGAGAGCTGACTCTGGGGATGGGGCCAGATGGAGCCAGGCTGTTCACAGTGGAGCCACAGACTGTGGAGCATGTCATTGATAAACAAAGTCCTCTCTGGGGCATCAGCGCTGACTCTTTAAAGTGGGAGACCTTTGAAATTGTGGTCATGGTGGACGGAGCCGTCCAAGACGCAGGTTTGTACTGAGAGGTGGGGAAATCTGGAGTTGGAATAAAATAAATGTTTGGGCTATTCAATCAGTGCGAAAAGGAAACTTGTTGTTTTCAAATTAATGGTTGTGAATTATTTCTATGTTATCATTATCAAATCATTAATATAGTTAAATTGAAAGGGACCTACAGTATCCTTAATGCCTGGTTCCGACAGCAGATGTATATAATATAATCTTATAACTTGACTGTAAATATGTATTTCTTCTCAGGCACAGCCTTCCATGTGAGGACCTCCTACACTGAAGATGAGATTATTTGGGGACAGAGCTTTAAGTCATACATGCCACTAGACAAGAGGGGGATTGGTTCCAATCACAAGACCTCTGATAAGAACTATAAGGTCCAGACTGCCACACACAGTGACAGAGAGATGGCAGTGAGACAAAGACATGAGAGATCCCCTGGACACGACACAGACTCTGTCCCCTCCAACATGTCTACAAAGAAAGTACATTACCAGTATTTATATGATCAAATGTTACTGTGCAACTCAGTCGCTAATAACAATGGCACAGGAACTAGGAAACTTAGTAAGAATGAGTTCTTTATATAAATATTGACGTTTGACAAGTCGGCATAGAAGTGTTAATCAAAGTTGATGAAATAAAGACACACTATACATATCCTTCAGAATGTTTATACAATGTGAATAAACGAATGCTGATGACCAATATCTAAAGCTGCCATTTATACATCTAACTTATCAAACTTTCTGAATACTTCAATTTGTAAAAGTGAGCACAGCATGCCTTGTGCTAGGTAAGCACTTGTGTGATATACAGTTACAATTATGCTAATTGAATTAGTTCTTAGTGGTCTCCATACAGTATGTGAGAAATAACAAAAGGTATCTCACTGCCCATACATCAAGCTCTCCTAATTAAGATTTAAATGATGAGTGTCATTTAATGATTGTATTGCCATGTGCTGTGCCAATTTGATAAATGGAAGATCGAACGGACAGTCTCACATGACAAGACAAATGAATGTCAGTTTTACTTTCTCTTCACCAGCAAAGAGGACATCTCATTCACATACCATCATAGACTCTTGCCAAAGTTGATATTTATTTAAATCTACCGTATGTGTTACAATTCCCTTTAATCAATCCATTATGTTTTTGGATGTAAACCATGCTCATTCCCAGTCTGCATGTCAGCACACAGTATTAGTCTGCCACGTCCACCTCAGGTCACAGTGTTCAGACAGACAGAAAGGCAGAAAGACAGACAGACAGACTTATTAGAGTGGGTTTGACTTGTACATCGTTTCATCTGACAGTGAAGAGAGGCTCCCGAGTGGCGCAGTGGTCTAAGGCTGTGCCACTAGAGATCCTGGTTCGAATCCAGGCTCTGTCGTAGCCGGCCGCGACCGGGAGACCCATGGGGTGGCGCGCAATTGGCCCAGCGTCGTCCAGGGTAGGGGAGGGAATGGCCAGCAGGGATGTAGCTCAGTTGATAGAGCATGGTGTTTGCAATGCCAGGGTTGTGGGTTCGATTCCCACAGGGGGTATGAAAACTGTAAGTCACTCTGGATAAGAGCATCTGCTAAATGACTAAAATGTAAAGGCCACATCTTTCCAGGATGCTTCCTGGACAGTCTGACTGTATGGAATATTTTCACTGGCTGTCTCCAGGCCTAATCCGATACCACACCCATGGGAGATACTGCATATCAAAGGTACCTTCTGCTGGCTAGAAATCTAGCTGGCAGATTAATTAAAAAAATTTTTTTTTTGAAACACCGTGATGTTCTCAACTTAAATAGGTGAGACTGGGTTAATTAAGCTTGCGGTAAGGTAGAAGATACATTTTCAAAAAATACTTCGTACCCATTATTTACCTGTAAACAGATGAAAAAGTCCTGATTTTATCATGTTTTAAGTAACACATTCATTTTTATATCCTTGTAAAATAAAATATGATTCACTCAAAATATGGTTAGTTGGTTGGTATTTTTTTGTACTGCACCTGATGCAGAGTAAATTGTATATACCATAACGGGTGTCCAGAAATAAATAAATAAAATAATAATTCATAACAAAAACTGTACAAATGCATTTATTTATTTTGAGAGAGAGAGTGAAAATCTGTCACCTCACCAGCAGGCAGAACAGTGTTAATTTTGTTCTTGAGTGGCCTGGTGAGAGATGTGATACCTTAGAATTCCAAATGAGTCTGACTGGGATTGACGTGATATATATGGCTTTTCAACAATCTGTAATTATGACCTTTGCTCATGAAGCTACAATGTTCAGCTAATAATGTTCTGTCTGCCAAGTGGATGCTCTGTTGGCACAGGTAAGGTTGTTACTAAGCAACCCGTGCCTCTGCCCACCCTATCAGTGGCTTGTGGGGTATCTCTGGAGATGTTCCCTCCTACAAAGAACTGGTTGAGCCTGCCTCCATAGGCCCCATGACCTGCTTGGCAAAACAACAGGTTCATTCAACAGCGCAGCAACACTGCTGACCTCACTGTCTCTTTGTGAAGGGAAAATCCAGAGTTGCATTCTGTGAAATGGCAAATGGTCGACCAGCTGCGAGCGGAGCACATCTCTGTCTCTAACCTAACACAGGCCTACAGATGAGCGCTGAAGAGCCCAGTGCCACACTCTCCTCTGAACAACAGAAGATACAAGGAAAACATGGTAAGACTCCAGGCATATCTATATATCTCTGTCTCTCTCCTTACCCCTATTTACTTTCATTATCACCTTGATACCTTCTCTGTTGCTCTCACCTCCCCTGACACCCTCTGTCTTTAGGCCATCGACTCACTCATTGAGTGTCAACATCACTGACAACAGATGTTGTTTTCATAATGCCTCTGTCTATTTACTGTACATGTACTAGCTGTTGTGCATGTTGTTTAACAACAACTATGATGATTTTATTGATTTTTTAATGGTTTTTAATAATCTATTGTCAATCATCATAATGTATTTCAAGTACATGGTGAACTTTTTACTAATGTAATGTATTATCTGCTAGAGGATAACTTAAAGAGAAATATATGCATACAGTGCATGCTTTGGGTTAACATACTGGTGTTGATTCTAGGGGTATATTACAATGTTTAAGCACCATATTGGAGCAGATAGTTTTTAGAGGGGATTTGTAAATATATAATGCCATCCTATTTTACATTTACCAGACGCTCTTATCCAGAGCGACTTACATGTGCAATTAGGGTTAAGTGCCTTGCTCAAGGGCACATCGACAGATTTTTCACCTAGTCAGCTCGGGGATTAGAACCAGCAACCTTTCGGTTACTGGCACAACGCTCTTAACCACTAAGCTACCTTTCCCACAATATCTCACTGCATGAGCTAGAAATACCCTGTAATATTTAACTGATAAAAAAAATTACAAATGATGTCTTGCAATAGAAAACAATTGTAGGTGGTCTGATTCACCTGCATGTGAAAGGTCTGCTGCATAGGTCCGGTACCGTGTAGAGTAAATCCGTATGTCTGCCGCACAAGGATGACACATTGGCTGGGATTCTCACGTATGGCTATGAATGATACATTGTGCTTCAGTTCACACACCTGGACACCTGTGACATTATCTACGCACCTTTAAACACCTGCCATTCAAATTCCATACACCTGGACAAACCCTCCTGAGATCTCTGGGTTTCACAGTCATCCTAATTAAATCTGTTTGATAAAGGGGATGAGTAAGGCTTGTGTGTGTAGAAGGGGAGGGTTAGTCAGCCAGCAAGAACAGGTTATGTTCATATCCAGTGTCCCAGAAGACTGATATGAATAGTGTGTGTGTGTGTGTGTGTGTGTGTGTTGTATTCATTGCATCTGTTGCAGAATCTTGATGGAGTTACATCATCTGTGATTGAGAATCCTGTGGCTGTCAGTCATCCTTTCCACCCAGAGAAGACAGGAGAGGGAGCGGCCCGAGGAGCTCAGAGTCAGAGCTGCCATGCCTGGCTGAGAGGAATCCACTCTACAAACCACAGTAAGGTCAATGTCTGGGTGGTGCAGTGTCTAATAGGGCTGAAACCACAGGCTATCATTAGTAGATGACATTATCCAATTAGTGCACAAACAAGGCATGCTACATAAAGTCTTATCTAATTAGAGTATATAGCAGCATTAAGCTTTAGTACTTTAATATCTCATTGTCTTAAGTTAAAGCCAAATCCAGCTAGACTCAGTGCTTTAGCTATCCTTTTCACAAACTGTAGTACAGTAAACATCTACCCCTCACAGCTGCCATGCAGACTTGATATGAGTCAGTTGATTATGACACTGCCTGTGAAATGCTCAGCATTCATCTTTGTCACCTGTTCCCTACATGTGGTATGCTTTGTTCACATCCTAGGTTGTGTGCACCTTGTAGACTGTGTAATGGCTGTTACATGATGTGCCGCTATCTCTTCCACTCTTTGTCAGTATGACAGACAGCTAACATGCCTTTCATCAGTATACCCAGGCCAGTTTATCTCTAATCAGTGTCTAATTCAGCTGTGCTCCAGTGTCAGCCCATAGACTGGTGAGAGTACTGGCTGCTGTGTGTGCAGTAGGACTTCTGGGAGGCTTAGCAATCGGAGTGTGGTTCCTAGGTGAGACACCCTGCAAGTATCAAATCACGAAGTATGAAGAGAATGATGACATGTTCAATGTTCTAGTGTTTGTGCAATACAGATTCCTTGCCATGGTGGATAACAAACTGAAGTAGCCCTACATGTCAGAATATAGAACACTGTATTTTAATGTTTTACATTGAGACTGTTATAACTGATTAACTATGCATGATAATCATGTCTCACACAATGACAGAGCTAGATTAAGATCATCTGTTTCACATCCACTGCGACTATAGTTCACTCTGCATGTTGTTGTTTTCCCTCCCATAGTGAGGTTGTTGTTGCGGCCTACCTCTTCCCAGAGCCCAGCAGGGCTGGGGGACACCAAGGAGACGTCCTTCTGTAACGTGACCGAGGACATCTCTGTGGCTGATCCCAGGAAAGGTCTGTGCCTCTCAGCCCCTCACTCACCACAGAGACTGTCATCTTGTCTATCTGATTGGCTATGTCCCAAATAGCACCATATTCCTGTGTAGTGCCCCATAGGCTCCAGTCAAAAAGAGTGCACTATATAGTTTATACAGTGCCTTCAGAAAGTATTCACACCCCTTTAATTTTTCCACATTTTGTTGTGTTACAACCTGAATTTAAAATGGATTAAATTGAGATTTTTTTGTCACTGGCCTACACACAATAGCCCAAAATGTCAAAGTGGAATTATGTTTTTTATTTTATTTTATTTGATTAATTACAAATAAAAAGCTGAAATGTCTTGAGTCAATAAGTATTCAATTGTTATGGCTAGCCTAAATAAGTTCAGGAGTAAAATGTGCTTAACAAGTCACATAATAAGTTGCTATAATAGTGTTTAACATGATTTTTGAATGACTACGTCATCTCTATACCCCACACATACAATTATCTGTAAGGTCCCTCAGTCGAGCAGTGAATTTCAAACACGGTTACCACAAAGACAAAGACCAGGGAGGTTTTCCAATGCCTCGCAAAGAAGGGCACCTATTGGTGGATGGATAAAAATAAATATCCCTTTGAGCATGTTGAAGTTATTAATTAGGCTTTGGAAGGTGTATCAATACACCCAGTCACTACAAAGATACAGGCGTCCTTCCTAACTCAGTTGCCAGAGAGGAAGGAAACCACTCAGGCCAATGGTGACTTTAAAACAGTTACAGAGTTTAATGGCTGTGACAGGAGAAAACTGAAGATGGATCAACAACATTGTAGTACTCCACAATACTAACCTAATTGACAGAGTGAAAATATGGAAGCCTGTAAAGAATACACATATTCAAAAACATGCATCCTGTTTGCAACAAGGCACTAAAGTAATATTGCAAAAAATGTTGGAAAGCAATTAACTTTTTGTATTGAATACAAAGTGTTATGTTCGGAGAAAATCCAATACCACACATTACTGAGTGCCACTCTCCATATTTTCAAGCATAGTGGTGGCTGCATCATGTTATGGGTATGCTTGTAATGGTTAAGGACTGGGGAGTTTTTCTGGATACAAAATAAATGGAATGGAGCTAAGCATGGGCAAAATCCTAGAGGAAAACCTGGTTCAGTATGCTTTCCACCAGACACTGAGAGATGAATTCACCTTTCAGCAGGACAATAACCTAAAACACAAGGCCACATCTACTCTGGCGTTGCTTACAAAGAAGACAGTAAATGTTCCTGAGTGGCCGAGTTACAGTTTTGACAAAAATCTATTGAAAAACTATGGCAAGACCTGAAAATGATTGTTTAGCAATGATCAACAACCAATTTGACAGAGCTTGAAGAATTTTGAAAATAATAATGGGCAAATGTTGCACAATCCAGCTGTGGAAAGCTCTTAGAGACTTGCCCAGAAAGACTCACAGCTGCCAAAGGTGCTTCTACAAAGTATTGACTCAGGGGTGTGAATACTTATGTAAATGAGATATTTATGAATTTTATTTTCAATACATTTGCTAACATTTCAAAAAACATGTTTTCACTTTATCATTACGGGGTAGATTATTATTATTATTATTATTATTATTATTATTATTATTATTATTATTATTATTATTATTATTATTATTATGTAGATGGGTGAAATATTTTTTCTTTTTAAAAATTCATTTAGAATTCAGGCTGCTATAACACAACAAAATGTGGAATAAGTCAGGGAGTATGAATACTTTCTGAAGGCACTGTAGGGTACCATTTGGGATGCACTTGATTGGTCAGGCAGAAAGACCTTCCTAGTAATTTTATGCTTTATCACAACATTTGTGATAAACTAAATGTGTTTATATTACACCTATACTTGTCTTTATAACAGTACATATGTTTATTAATACATTCCTTAACAACTTCTACATGGTCACGGTCACTGGAGAGGAGTTGAGACTGTCTATTGACCGACATCAAAACATGAAATAATGATCTGTTTATATTGACTACATTAGTTATTGGATATAAGATGCTCAGCATTTCCCTCTCAAACAAGACCACAGTTCATTACTGTTAATCTAGTTGGTCTCTGGAGGGATTATTTTCTATCAATCAGGTTCAGTGCTTTACAGAATCAGCCCGGAGAACTCGCTCTTGGAGATCCAGCTAGAGAAGGTGCCCACCTGGCTGCCTGTGTGCTATGAGAGATGGAACTCTTCCCTGGGGACCCTGGTCTGCCGCCAGCTGGGATATCTAAGGCTAGTCTACTGAGACCACTTTCTTACTATAAAGCCCACAGTATCTTGGGAACATACTAGGCTATTCACCTAACTATAAGGCTGATTTCTCCCAGTTAATTATGGATTATTTAATGCTCTGTTAATACCTTGTTTATAAGCTTGCCTTATGACCCATGGATCAGACATTACTTTTTAAAATGGACACTCCCGTCTTGCCTGCTTTTATAGAAGATATAACTATGATTTATTTTCCTTCCAGACTGACCAAGCAAAAAGGGGTGAACTTAACGGACATCGGACCAAACTACACAGATGGCTTTATACAGATTACCTCCGAACACAAGAACAGCCTGGAAAATATATGGCAGTTAAGGTACGGCAGCTGTCTGAGGAGATAATACATTACCTAATGATGCTGAAAAAATTGATGTGCTATAACAAAGTAATGAAGCTTTTCTAATGGACTGATTTGTTTTTATTTAGGGGGAGTTGCGTCACAGGGAAGGTTATAGCTTTGAAATGTTTTGGTAAGTTTCTGCAGGGTACTAACAACACTAACATAATAGTGGATTAACTACATTGTAAATTTGTGCATCTCACACACAGGTAGGACCCAATTACTTTCATATGACCTCTCAGTCACGACTTCATAGTGCTACACATTGGTGGTATACACTGAGTGTACAAAACATTAGGAACACCTTCTCTTTCCATGACATAGACTGATCAGGTGAATCAGGTGAAAGCTATAACCCCTTATTAATGTCACTTGTTAAATACAGTTCAACCAGTGTAGATTAAAGGGAGGAGACAGGTAAAAAATAATAATAATAATAAGCCTTGAGACAATTGAGACATGGATTATGTATCTGTGCCATTCAGAGGGTGAATGGGCAAGACCAAATATTTAAGTGCCTTTGAACAGGGTATGGTAGTAGGTGCCAGGCGCACCGGTTTGAGCGTGTCAAGAACTGCAACACTGCTGGGTTTTTCACTCTCAACTGTTTCCCATGTTTATCAAGAATGGTCCACCACCCTAAGGACATCCAGCCATCTTGACACAACTGAGGGAAGCATTGGAGTCAACATGGGCCCACATCCCTGTGGAACGCTTTACACACCTTGTAGAGTCCATGCCCCGACGAATTGAGGCTGTTCTGAGGGCAAAAGGGGGTGCAAGTCAATATTTAAAAAGTGTTCCTAATGTTTTGTACACTCAGTATATACTGTAGTGTGATGAGTTATCTCAATACAATGTATGTAAAGTGATCTGGGTAAAAATGCCTTCATGTTTGTTTCCTTTGCCTGTGTAGAGTGTGGGACGCGGGCTAAGCTGCCCAGGATAATTGGGGGAGTGGAGGCTACCTTGGGAAGGTGGCCCTGGCAAGTCAGTCTCTACTACAGCAACCGACACACCTGTGGAGGCACCATCATCACCAGCCAATGGGTGGTCACCGCAGCCCACTGTGTGCACAAGTAAGACCCCCAATGACCTCTCGGGGTAAGAGGTCAGAGGTTAGAGGTCCGAGGTCACTGACTCATGACAGTGTAGTGATGACTAGGGACAGTAGTAGCTCTCACTTTCTTTTGCACAAAGTCAGTTATACTTTATACAATTGAGAATTGGAGAGCCTTCATCTCTTTTTTCACATTCCAGCTATAGGCTACCACAGGTGTCCAGTTGGGTGGTCTATGCTGGTATTGTCACACGCATTTCAGCTAAAATGGCTCTGTACACTGGATATGCAGTGGAAAAGATAATCTACAACAAGAACTACAATCCCAGGAGCCACGACAATGACATTGCTCTGATGAAACTGCGAACCCCAATGAATTTCTCAGGTGACAGGGAACTTGACTGCTTCCGTTTTGAATGCACAACATAGTCCCTTGGCTGACTGGAACACTCAACTATATTATTACAGCAATCAGTTCCAAACCATGTTCCAATATTACTGAAATTAACTTCAAAATGACCTACACTGTTCTAATGTTCTTAATATTCTCTTATATTGTATTTTTTAGATACCATCAGGCCTATCTGTCTGCCACAGTACGAGCATGATCTTCCAGGAGGAACCCAGTGCTGGATCTCTGGCTGGGGCTACACTCAACCGGATGATGGTACGACTATGAATAATGAATAATATAACTTAAATATAATAATTTAATGTATCTCTATCAATGGTTAAATGTTTTTTCATAGCACAAAGTCACTTAAATCCTAAAAATAAGAGGTATATTTACATTAGTTTGACTTTCTTTGACAGTTCTCATCCCTGACACGCTAAAAGAAGCTCCGGTTCCACTGATAAGCACCAAGAAATGCAACAGTTCCTGCATGTACAATGGAGAGATCACCCCCCGCATGCTCTGTGCTGGATACACCGAGGGCAAGGTGGACGCATGTCAGGTTAGTTCATAAAATATACCTGAGTTATTCCTCCTGTGGCTTGTATTATGAAGAGGTACCAAAGATTAGAGAGTTGTTGTCTTACAAAAGTAGAACTGGTTTTTGATAATGAGAATATTTTCCCCCAGGTGTCCCCCATTACTGTTCTGAATTATCAAAGACAAAGCTCATTAGGCATGTGCCTGAGCGGGCACACCAGCTTTATTCAAGGTCCTACCGATCAAATTCAGTGGAGCTCAGGTTTTGGTATTCCATAATATCCCAACCCATAATCCCTAAATCACTGTGATTTAACAATATCTCAACCCCTAACAATCAGTGTGGTGGTCTGGTAACCAGTGTGATTGACAGCAGTGTGTATCTGCTCCTGTCCTCTCCCCATGGGGGACAGTGGGGGTCCTCTGGTCTGTCAAATTGACAACGTGTGGAGACTGGTGGGTGTGGTGAGCTGGGGTACAGGCTGCGCTGAGCCCAACCACCCCGGAGTCTACACCAAGGTGGCCGAGTTCCTCGGCTGGATCTACGACATTGCATAGGCCTATGTATTGATTTTTTACATATCAGGACCACATCTGCTATGCAGTTCTGTTTCTCCTCTTGAAATTGCATAGTACTGTATGTTACATTTGTTTTTCTATCCACAGAGCTATTGAGGAGGAAGAGGAATAAAACAATGGATGATCAGGGAGACTCATGTAGGACCAGAACAGGCCTAGAGCAAACTGAAAAATAAGTTGTTCCTGACATTCTTCCTCCTGTTCTGTAACTGTCATTTTACCTCCTTATAACGGCCATGTTTATTGCAGAAATGCATACATTATTTAACAGTAGGAAATCTTTTATACTATACATGTTTGTCATACATTTTATTTTTAGCACCTGAATGAGAACATATTTATACCATATATTTGTCTTGTATTGAAAATAAATTATGCTTCATATCTAAACATGTCCATTGTCTACTCTGGTGTGATGGAAGAGCTTTATGTGTCAGAGCCATCATTTCAGAAGAATGCAGACACTGTCCACCGTTGAGTGCAAAGTAGTAGCACCTCTCTCCTGTCAGGAGAGGGCGTGCATGCACCCCTCTCATCTCGTTTCCAGAGTAACAGAGGACACTAGCTACAAAATTGATTTTGTCAACATTTAGCTGTAACGTTAGCACAGGGGTATTTGGTATTTTTGGTGTTTTATTAGGATCCCCATTAGCTGTTGCAAAAGCAGCAGTTACTCTTCCTGGGGTCCACACAAAACATGAAACATGACATAATACACACAAACTATCTAGGTCAAATAGGGGAGAGGCGTTGTGCCGTGAGGTGATGCTTTATCTGTTTTTTGAAACCAGGTTTGCTGTTTATTTGAGCAATATGAGATGGAACGGAGTTCCATGCAATAATGGTTCTATATAATACTGTACCCTTTTTGAATTTGTTCTGGATTTGGGGACTGTGAAAAGACCCCTGGTGGCATGTCTGGTGGGGTAAGTGTATGTGTCAGAGTTGTGTGTAAGTTGACTATGCAAACAATTTGGGATTTTCAACACATTAATATTTCTTATAAAAAGAAGAAGTGATGCAGTCAGTCTCTCCTCAACTCTTAGCCAAGAGAGACTGGCATGCATTTATATCAGCCCTCTGATTACAATGAAGAGCAAGACGTGCCACTCTGTTTTGGGCCAGCTGCAGCTTAACTAGGTCTTTCTTTGCAGCACTGGACCACACGACTGGACAATAATCAAGATTAGATTAAACTAGAGCCTGCAGAACTTGCTTTTTTAAGTGTGGTGTCAAAAAAGCAGAGCATCTCTTTATTATGGACAGACCTCTCCCCATCTTTACAACCATTGAATCTATATGTTTTGACCATGATAGTTTACAATCTAAGGTAACGGCAAGTAATTTAGTCTCCTCAACTTGTTCAACAGCCACAGCATTCATTACCAGATTCAGCTGAGGTCTAGAACTTAGGGAATGATTTGTACCAAATACAATGCTCTTAGTTTTAGAGATGTTCAGGACCAGTTTATTAGTGGCCACCCATTCCAAAACAGACTGCAACTCTTTGTTAAGGGTTTCAGTGACTTCATTTGCTGTGGTTGCTGATGCGTATATGGTTCAATCATCAGCATACATGGACACACATGCTTTGTTTAATGCCAGTGGCAGGTCATTGGTAAAAATAGAAAATAACTTGAAGCAAGCAAGTTTACTGTGAGTATTTATATGTGTTTTGTGTTAAAAGGATTACTACTGTTCTCCATCTGATTCACAGCATTTGTACCAAATAGTTTGATTGTATTCAAGGCATTGCTGTCTGGTGTATTGCTACATGTGGTAGGCCTAGCGCTAGCTATTTAGCTACAGTACTGTAGCTAGCTAACGTAACGTTATTTAACCTAGCTAGGAATTCTCTCCATGCTTGTTCATCTATAGCTATCTTGCCTTGCCATACCATAATCAAATGCAAAACTCCAATGAGCTGTGTGTATACTAAACTAAATCCCTCAACATCTTTTCAGAAATATGTCTTCTTCCCTGAGGTGTACAAAGGAAGTTTTGCAGCAGGTCAACCAGTTCTGGTCGATGTTAGACGACCTGTCACAGAATTACCCCCAAAGCTACCAGATGTTTATCGAGAAACAGATTAAACAGGGAGCTGATTGTAATGCACCACCTTAGCCTGACTCCTGCCTACTCACTGAAATGCTGGTACCACAAATTACCTGCTTTCTATGAGCAGCTACACCCACACTGTAGTGTTTCTAGATTCAAAACACACAAACTTAGAACACTGGCCTACATAGAAATTACATAACTAAGTGTGATGGTAAGAGAATACTGTTCATTTGTTTGCAGTGCACGTTTGACCTTGCACCGCTGGCTAATAATATGGAAGTGTGAACTATAAAGAGGCTGAACAGTTGTTTTGTTGTTTGTGTCAGGAGCCAAAGAAAGGGTTGCTGTACATCAATGTGTGTGTGGCTGGAAGCGCGTCCCTGCCCCTGCTGATGAGAACAAGCCTGTGCCTGTGTGTGGAGGGAGACTGGAGACAGACACTGATGAAGGAGGAAGTACCAAGAGTCACTGTTGTCCTGCAGCACACAAACCTGTATTTCTGCATAATTACCTGGATTGTAACCTGTTTTAAAAGATGTGCAGGCAAAAAAGTGAACATTGTGACAGCTGACTTTCTTATAACTTTTTAATGGTTTTGATGCCAATGTTATCTAACACTGTTTGAACTAAAAAGGTGTTTCATTGCAGTTTTTCAGTACTACAACTTCCCTGTACTTAGACGACTACAGTGTGGTGGATGTGGCGTTCAGCCCTGCGGTGCTGCAGCAGGCTCAGCAGGACAAGAGGGAGAAGGACCAGGTCCACCTGTTAGCCCTGAGCTTCACCCAGCAGCAGTATGGCCTGCGTCTGGCCCAGCAGCAGTAAGCTAAAGGGCAGCCTAGAGGACATGCAGTACCGCCTGAGTTCTCTAAAACAGTCCAGCACCGCCACCAACACAGGTATAGCCTCTATGTAATTATTCCCTGGTTCAAGGGGACAGTTATTTTTTATCAAGGTGATAAAAATAAAGGAGAGATTATTTAATCAAAATGTATTGAGCAATACCTACTAACTACTTAGTATCTTCAAGATTTTTTAAAGGTGTACTGTAGCTAAAGATTAATGTTTTTACCTTCAATTGACATTCATTTCCCAGCCTCCCAGACCCCAGCTTCGCTGCTCCAGCAGATCTCCTCTCTGTGTGAAGGGCAGACTGAGGACAGTACACCTCTGCAGTTCATCACATCTGTCTAGCTAACACCTGGGCCAGTGGACCAAAGCAACAAGACCAATAACCTGATCCGGGTGATCTCCAGCTCAGTGGCCGCTGACCCCAGGGACCTCTCTTGGAGCCTGGAACTGACTGTGGAGCTACCAAATGTTCAGTCCATCACAGAGTGCCATCTCAACATTTCCCAGGTCAGGGACCACTCTGCTTCCCCTTTCCCTTGTGCTATGAATAAGGCCCTGTGACAGATTAACAAAAATTCTGTCTGTCTTGCTTAAACACTTCCTATGTTGACATAATAGCCTATGTTACATTGTAAGTGATCCTTTCTGTGGTCTTCTGGGTCTAATAGTCTGTGTGTATTTCTCTGTAGGATTATGTACTACTAGAAGTGGAGGATATGTACCATCTACACCTGGAGCTGCCTGAGACTGTGAATGAGGAGTCGGCCTCTGCCACGTTCAACAAGAAGAAACGGACATTAACTTGCAAGTGTCTATACTCTAGTGCCGGTACTGCCGACACTAAAAGCACACAAGTTAATTCAAAGACAAACAAAAAAAAAAACACTGTGTCTGTTCTGGCAAGACACACTTACACCCAGTAGGTAATTTGTCTCTCTGAAGAGACTCGGACTTTGGAAATATAAGAAGGCCATTAGAGAAGGTAGTAACTTCAGTTACCTCAAAGCAAATGGACCAAAATAAATGTCATTTCTGCTATGCATCCTACAAGCTGTGCGTCTGAACCTTTGTAGTAGTAAACAGTACCTCAGTAAAGACATTCACAGCAACATTAATGACTCAAGTGGAGTTATAGTCCTCCATGATCATGAGTTACATTAACTGCATGTCTAGGAAATAATTCACAAATAGTAAATATTCATGCAGTAATCCATGTTTATTAAAACTTTAAAATTGTATTGTGAACAACTTCATTCATATTTGGCAACTACAACTTGTACTTCAAACAGTTACTGTAAGTAAAATGTCCATAGGAAAGAGCCATTTTTGAAAGTATGGTTTTATCTCGAAACAGTAATAAATAGATTGATCCCAATTGTTATAATAACTACCTCTGCAGGGCTGCTGAGAATACTGAGAGGGTGTTATGGCATCATAGTCCAGTGGTCACAGTTTGAGGCTGGTGGTTCCCTCTATGGTTGGTTGGTTCCCAGTTCTACCGTCTCTCTCCATGGTCCTCCTCCACCCAGGCCACTATCTTCCCCTCCCAGCCAGGCACCAGGGCTCCATCCTGGAACACCTGAGAACACCAATCAGAACCAGACATGCATGCTCTTATAATATAAACTATGACATATACAGGGACAGACAGTCTCTGAAAACATACACTACATGACCAAAAGTATGTGCACACCTGCTCGTCAAACATCTCATTCCAAAATCATGGGCATTAATATGGAGTTGGTCCCCCCTTGCTTCTATAACAGCCTCCACTCTTCTGGGAAGGCTTTCCACTAGATGTTGGAACATTGCTGCGGGGACTTGCTTCCATTCAGCCACAAGAGCATTAGTGAGGTCGGGCACTGATGTTGGGCGATTAGGCCTGGCTCGCAGTCGGCGTTCCAAGTCATCCCAAAGGTGTTCGATGGGGTTGAGGGTCAGAGCTCTGTGCAGGCCAGTCAAGTTCTTCCACACCGATCTCGACAAACCATTTCTATATGGACCTCGCTTTGTGCACGGGGTCATTGTCATGCTGAAACAGGAAAGGGTCTTCCCCAAACTGTTGCCACAAAGTTGGAAGCACAGAATCGTCTAGAATGTCATTGTATGCTGTAGCGTTAAGATTTCAATTCACTGGAACTAAGAGGCCTAGCCTGAAACATTATTCCTCCTCCAACAAACTTTACAGTTGGCACTATGCATTCGACAAGTAGCGTTCTCCTGGCATCCGCCAAACCCAAATTCGTCCGTCAGACTGCCAGATGGTGAAGCGTGATTCATCACTCCAGAGAACGCGTTTCCACTGCTCCAGAGTCGAATGGCGGCGAGCTTTACACCACTCCAGCTGACACTTGGCATTGTGCGTGGTGATCTTAGGCTTGTGTGCGGTTACTCGGCCATGGAAACCCATTTTATGAAGCTCCCGACAAACAGTTATTGTGCTGAGGTTGCTTCCAGAGGCAGTTTGGAACTCGGTAGTGAGTGTTGCAACCAAGGACAGATGATTTTTACACGCTTCAGCACTCGGTGGTCCCGTTCTGTGAGCTTGTGTTGCCTACCACTTCGCGGCTGAGCCGCACTTACATAACAGCACTTACAGTTGACTGAGGCAGCTCTAGCAGGGCAGAAATTTGACCAACTGACTTGTTGGAAAGGTGGCATCCTATGACGGTGCCACGTTGAAAGTCACTAAGCTCTTCAGTAAGGCCATTCTACTGCCAATGTTTGTCTATGGAGATTGCATGGTTGTGTGCTCGATTTTACACAGCTGTCAGCAACGGGTGTGGCTAAAATAGCCGAATCCACTAGTTTGAAGGGATGTCCATATACTTTTGTATATAAAGTTTATTAACCTTTATAGAGAATCCTCATCTCTATGATTTTAAAATAGTTACTGGGTTTTGGAACTATTGCCAATTCCAAGTGTTTCATTATTTCATTTTGGTCATTCAGTCATTTCCCCCTCAGTGGTAACAGTTAACCCTATCCAAATGTAAACCCAAAGCTGTAATCCAAAACATGCCTACCTCCTCCTTCACAGTCCCAAACTCTGGGTCGAGGGCTTTGAAGTGGTACCTGAAGCTGCCCTGGCGGTCCACCGCTGCCTTGAAGTCTCTCAGAGTCACCTCCCCCAGCCTAACAGCACAGCACAGTCTCACTGTCAGATGGCATCATGGTACACTGATCTGTGCAGAGACACAGACATGCACATTCCCTCACAATGCTACAGCACATAGACACACCACACACACACCAATGATACACATGCATGCATTCAATACCCTAACAATGTACACATGTACTAACACATACATTCCATCCACAACTTACAGGCAGCACGCAACCATACAACACAAAGATACACATGCAATGGACATCATCAAGATCCAAAGAAGGATTCTGGATTTGTACCTTTTGGAGATGTTGACCAGGAAAGGAGTGAGTGAGCGATCAGTGAAGTAGAGCACTTTAGTGGAGACTGTGGAGTCCAGGCCAGGGCTACTGTGAGAGTGAGCTATTTCTGAAAACAAATAAAAACATATACACTACCAGTCAAAAGTTTTAGAACACCTACTCATTCAAGGGTTTTTCTTTATTTTTACTATTTTCTACATTGTAGAATAATAGTGAAGACATCAAAACTATGAAATAACACATATGGAATCATGTAATAACCAAAAAAGTGTTAGATAAATTCAAATATATTTTATATTTGAGATTCCTCAAAATAGCCACCCTTTGCCTTGATGACAGCTTTGCACACTCTTTGCATTCTCTAAACCAGCTTCACCTGGAATGCTTTTCCAACAGTCTTGAAGGAGTTCCCACATATGCTGAGCACTTGTTAGCTGCTTTTCCTTCACTCTATGGTCCGACTCATCCCAAACCATCTCAATTTGGTTGAGGTCGGGGGATTGTGGAAGCCAGGTCATCTGATGCAGCACTCCATCACTCTCCTTCTTGATAAAATAGCCCTTACACAGCCTGGAGGTGTGTTGGGTCATTGTCCTGTTGAAAAACAAATGATAGTCCCAGTAAGCCCAACCAGATGGGATGGCGTATCGCTGTAGAATGCTGTGGTAGCCATGCTGGTTACGTGTGCCTTGAATTCTAAATAAATCACAGACAGTGTCACCAGCAAAGCACCCCCACACCATAACACCTCCTCCTCCATGCTTTACGGTGGGAAATACACATGCGGAGATCATCCGTTCACCCACACCGTGTCTCACAAAGACACAGCGGTTGGAACAAAAATCTCCAATTTGGACAAATTTCCACCGGTCTAATGTCCATTGCTCGTGTTTCTTGGCCCAAGCAAGTCTCTTCTTCTTATTGGTGTCCTGTAGTAGTGGTTTTTTTGTAGCAATTCGACCATGAAGGCCTGATTCACACAGTCTCCTCTGAACAGTTGATGTTGAGATGTGTCTGTTACTTGAACTTAATTAATTAACTTTTAAGAAGGCACACCTGTTAATTTAAATGCATTCCAGGTGACTACCTCATGAAGGTGGTTGAGAGAATCCCAAGAGTGTGCAAAGCTGTCATCAAGGCAAGGGTGGCTATTTGAAGAATCTCAAATATATTTTTATCTGTTTAACACTTTTTTGGTTACTACATGATTCCATGTGTTATTTCATGGTTTTGATGTCTTCACTATTCTACATTGTAGAAAATAGTAAAAATAAAGAAAAACCCTTGAATGAGTAGGGGTTCTAAAGCTTTTGACCGGTAGTATAGGTTCGCTTACTGGCTACAGCTTAAAGATAGGATTGATTGATTGATTTTATTTGCCAATAAAAAAACATATACACACCATACATACATAAAGATTACAAATTAACATGCCAGGGATATCACAAGAAAGTCAGACATTTCCATGGTGCTAAAACATTACATTACATAGATAGAGACATGAAAAATGTTGATCATTAGCCAGATTTTGACATTCTTTTTAAATGAAGTTATGGTTTTGATTTGATTTATTAGGATCCCCCATTAGCCGACACCAAAGGCGACAGTTAGTCTTACTGGGGTCCGACACATAACGAAAAAGACATTACAGACAAAATACTTTACAATTTGCATACATTCAAAACATGAACATGTAGTGTGTGTGCATCTATCAGTTACACATACAGTACATGTCAGTACATACACACAACAAGTAGGTCACATTGGAAGAGGAGTTGTGCCGTGAAGTGTTGCTTTATTAATTTTTTGAAACCAGGTTTGCTGTTTACTTGCACTATATAAGATGGAAGGGAGTTCCATGCACTCATGGCTCTGTATAATACTGTACGTTTCCTTGAATTTGTTCTGGACCTGGGAACTGTGAAAACCCTGGTGGCATGTCTGGTGGGGTAAGTGTGTGTGTCAGTGCTGTGTGTAAGTTGACTATGTAAACAATTTGGAATTTCCAACACATTCATGTTTCTTACAACAAGAAGTGACGCAGTCAGTCTTTCCTCAACTCTTAGCCAAGAGAGACTGGCATGCATAGTATTAATATTATCCCTCTGATTACAATGAAGAGCAAGACGTGCCGCTCTGTTCTGGGCCAGCTGCAGCTTAACTAGGTCTTTCTTTGCAGCCCTTCACCATATGACTGGACAATAATCAAGATAAGATAAAACTAGAGCCTGCAGGATTTGCTTTGTGGAGTGTGGGGTCAAAAAAGCAGAGCATCTCTTTATTACGGTCAGACCTCTCCCCATCCATTGAATCTATATTTTTTCGACCATGACGGTTTACAATCTAAGGTAACACCAAGTAATTTAGTCTCCTCAACTATGGTCACCATGGCTTTGAGTTTATGTGGTAGTTTGTTCCACTCAACAGCGTCGGTATATAAAAAGGTGTTCTTACCAGATAGACGCTTACATTTAAAACAGGCAATATCAGAGTCTATTGCTCTGGTGTTGTATTGGTAGACATCTCTAATATAAGTCAAATCATTTGATAGGTACCTGAGGGCTAAGTCTTTAATAATTATGTGGACCAGACCAAGTTGGATTAATATTACCCTTTTCTCTACAGATAGCCACCCTAGCTAATTAAAATGCTCAATACCTCCTAACATGTGCTCAATGTAATTTAATTACACAATTATATAAAGTTGCATGAAGAGAATTAGCAAGGTTGTTGAGAACGGCAAAACAAACAGTTTATCTTACTTGAGCTGGGTGGCCATGAGTCCCTGTCTGTGGGGTTGGCTCTTCGTCCTGGTGACTTGTACTGACCCTACAAGAAGACAGAGTCACAGTTACTAAGATAAATGCCAATTCAGTCAGTCACGATGTGCACACGATAAACACATGATTATCACATCAGGTGCATAATTTAACGCTAACAGCATTCACACAGCACCCACCTCTGTGGTCCTCTGTGTATATTGCTGTGTGTGTGTGTGTGTGTGTGTGTGTATGTGTGTGTATGTGTGTGTGTGTGTGTATGTACCCCTCTGTCCTGCTGCCTGCGGCGTGGGTCGAGTGTGTGTAGGCGGTCCATGAGACTGGCCACCCCTTGCTCCAGTGTGTCCAGGGTGTGATGCTGAGGGTCGTGACCTGAGAAGCCATCCCTCAGACTACGCAGGGCCTCCCTCACCAGCTGCAGTTCCTCCCCCTGCTAACATACACACACATTATGACATAAACCACTAGAACTGGTGGCCAGGCAAATTTGAAGGTTGTTGATCATTTGGCCATGGCCTTTAATCTCCATTAGGTCTCTAGCTCTAGAAAAAGCTATAATGATGACATGAAACATATCTAAAACACACATTTAATCAATCACACACTCCCTCCCACCAACATGTAAACACATGTAGGAAATGTACATAGGTGTACATGACTCACCGCTGTGTGTTGTAAGGCCGGACCAGGGGGTGGGCCCACAGAGTTACTGTACCCACTCTTTTCACTCCTAAATGACTGAAGAAAAACAGATATAATATATCTTACCAACTTTTCAATCTACAACAAATACATGTCATTTACTGTAAGTGTAGTGGAAGCAGTTTGATTATGGTACCATACCCTGTGGCTTCCTTCAGTAGAGTTGTGGCGAGCATCGTCCAGTTTCAATTGCTGTTGCTGAAGTAGTCTATCCTTTTTTCCAAGTTGCTGCTGGTTTTATAGACATATCACTGTGATATCTGTGATACTTTGATACGTTTCAACTACATAATCATATCCAAATGTTAAAGTGTGTTGAAATGGTGAAAATGCACATATTTTCTTATCTTACCTCATATTCACTGAGCAGTTTGTTCCGATCGCTCAACTTCCGTTTGAGCTCTGCCTACAAATGTACAAATATATACTTATATTTGTAATGTGGATGAACAAAACACTTTGTGAATATTTGAATACATAAATAGATAGAGCCATTGAATAAAAAGGTCAAATATTCGTTCTAAATGTCAACGTCTGTATTATCATATCATTTGACTCACGTTCTCCCCCTCCAGTTGCTCTTTGCCCATACTGCACCTCAGTAGCTCCTGCTTCAGCTGCAGCACTGCAGCCTCCTGTACAGACATACGCTGCTGAAGAGCATCCTAATGAGGAAAGGCAGATCAAAGACAATGCTAGAGAGGCCTGTTTGGATACCAAAGAGTAAGGACCCACTAATATGGATCCTTATAAAGCCTAAAACAGAGCACACAACTCTTCTGTAAAGGAACACTGGAGGCTAAAAGGTGCTGCTTCTCTACCCAGAGCTGGCATGAGAACTGAATAAATGCCACTAATCCATGTATAAGTAATGATCCAAACAAACTTAAGAGGGTTTGACTGCAGGTCTTACCTTAATGGCCTGAAGGTGGCGTGCCTCCTGCTTGTGCCTCAGAAGCTCCCTCTGAGAGTACAGAAAGACAGACAGACTCAGAGACATTTCATTAGGAGGGGGAGGTCTTTGATCTTATGGCAGCTCATCCACATTAAGCCCAATTAATTTTACTTACTGTACCTTCAGATCAAGAGCCTCCTCCATGCTTTGGTCCAGACGACTGCGGATTAGAACCTTCAAAGCGATGGGATGAGCGGCAATATGAGAGAATAGAGAAATGTCAGCGCTTATAAAGAGACAGTGGCCTTGCATGAAAACAGGCTAAGCAGATAACATATACTCATTCACGCTTCTACAGTATCTGCGTCTTTTCTGGACTCTAGAGTGACAGTAAAAACATTATAGCATGCCAGGGTCTGACACCGCTACATCACAGTGGGTGGCTGAACATGCCGTATTATGTACAGAGAGGATGGGGGCGGACACAGTACCAGCTGCTGCTCAGAGTTAGCTCTGCTATCCCCGAAGCCCATGGAGACGTCCTGCTCGTCCTCAGGGAGAGAGCCGTGCAGCAGTAGAGCCTGGAGAGAAGAGAGTGATAGACACATACTGTACACATAAGATAAAGCCTACACACCCAGAATACATTTCACAGTATAAACACACACCAGAGAGAAAGAAAGCCTGTCGACCACAACACATGCATGCATAAAAACATGTCAGACACACACACACCGATATGGACGTATGGCCTCTCCTACACCAGAAGGCTGCCAACCTGAACTGGACAGTGAACATAGAGCAAATGCTTGGCTTGGACATGTGCAGGACCCTTTTATGTGATCATCCTCAGTTGGGCAGGGTGGGGTAGAGGTTGGGGGGGGTTTATACCTGACAGGATAGATTAGATTGTGCTAGATTAAGAGCACTCAGCTCCTTGATACCAGATAAAGCTTGAATGATCACAATCTCATTGTATACTTACCTTAGCTGGAGCCTTGGAGGGTTACATCTTAAACATACTAAACATAAGTTTAGTTTTTCTTTCTATTAGTTCTAACATTTTCATTTGAAATCAGTTTAGTTTCAGTTAGTTTTCAGTTCCACTTTACTCATTTTTGTTTAGTTTAAGTTTCATAAAAACATTTCTATTTCGTTCTTATATAATTTAGTTTTAGTGTTACGGACAGAAAGAAGCCTATGCGTGGGAGGCTAGGAGCCATTTCTGTGTTGTTTAGTGTTTGGGGTTTTTGGGAGGTCACTTCTTGCCACTGTGGGGCAGTAATGCATAAGGAGATGGGTCAGGTTATAGGTTAGGTTAGGTTTAAAGGTAGACTCAGATGACGCAGATGCACCAAGTAAGCAGTAGTAGTGGGTCAATTTCCGCAACAACCAGTAGCGTTGAAGCGCGAGGCTAAACTTCTCAGCTGTTTTGGTCCTGTAGCTACCATGTTGTGGCAGCATGAAGCGCAACCGTGCACATGCGCAGGTACTTTGTGTGACTGTGTGAGAGAAAGGTCTTGCATCGTGCTCATCTCAATGGCCGCGTTCGAGCAGATCACTTTTGTTAAGTGTCACCGCCTTTCAAAGTGTGTTGCATCGTGGGGATAAAAATTGCCCGACTTGTGCCTACATGTTGACTGCACGCACTTTACAAAAATCATGTGATCAAAGGTCATGAAGTTTTGACTGCAGTCGACGCAAATTTCTGCCCTTCACCAACTTCCTCCTGCAGCCATTACCTGCATTGTGTGAGGATCTATTGTTAACCTATCATTAGGCTGTTTTTGTTTGACCCACGTGAACGTGACCAAAGACATGAATGAACAAGAACCAATTAGCTGTGATTTATGTGTATAGTAGACATAGTATACACAAACAAATGTGATATTTGAGGCTCTGTCTCACTAATTGATTTTACAATGTTTACACACATTATATTAGGATTTCCGTTTGTGACTGTGTGACATGGGGGTTAGAAACATGTTTCTTTCAACATTATAAAGAAAACCTTTTATAGACAATGGCAACACTGCCATGTTGATCTGAGCCTTCCCACTGGGCACATACTGGTTGAATCAACGTTGTTTCCACATCATTTCAATGAAATTACGTTAAACCAACGTGAAATAGACGTTGAATTGACGTCTGTGCCCAGTGGGTTGCTGTTGGAAAACCACATTAGTGTCCGACTTTCAGCTGTCGCAGATGCACCTCCCCTGACTTCACTCCTCAACTTTTGTCTACAGTCGGTTGGTTTAGCCTTACCACTCAAACGAGCCAAATATCTGTGGTGCTGCTCGTGGCAAAGTCAGCTCGCTGAGTCTACCTTTAAATTATAAAGTTAATCTCTAACTCAACAGATTCAGAAGCTTGAAAACACCCATTAGAGAAAAAAAAAGCTTGAAAACCCCATTCAATTTTTGCCCCCCAAAAAAGTAAAACTGAACATAATTCATGATGGTTTTTATTTATTTTACTTAGTTTTGGAGTCAAATATAATAGTTTCAGTATAGTTTTAATTTCAAATGGGTTTGTTAATTATTTTATTTCAGTTTACAATTATAAAAATAAATAAAAAATTCAGTTTTAGTTTACTACAATAACCTTGGTGTGTGTGTGTGTGTTAGTGTGTGTGTATGTGTGCGTGTGTGTGCGGGAGCATGCATGTGTGAGTGTGTGCGTATGTGTGTGTGTGTGCGGGTGCATGCATGCGTGCGTATGTGTCTGTGTGTGTGAGGAGTCATTAGTTACCTGCAGGCGGAACACCATCCTCCTGGCCTCCTGCATCTCCTTTTCCAGCTGCTCCTGGTGACACTCCAGCTGCTCCTCCCATGATCTCTCCTCCTCTGGCCCACCATGCCCCGGGGTCGGACACAGGCCGCAGAGAGACAACACCTCTTCTGGAGGGCACAGACACACAGACAGATGGACAGCCAGACAAACAGAAGGACAGACAGACAGAGGGAGGGATGGAAAGACAGAGGGATGGACGGATGGATGGACAGACAGATAGATAGACAGACAGACAGAAACAGACCGGGCATGATAAAACGTCATTTTTATAGCAGATAAATCAAATGAAAACAGATTTCAGCACGAGCAAATTGATGTGCAGTCAACCTGTATCAGATTTCCTTTCCGTCAACTCTGATTTGTCATCTCCAGGCTCGGCGTGGTCTTCAGATTGAGCTGAGATAAATGCTTCTTTAGGAGTGTCTGTGGACTGAGCGATGATGTACTCTTCTTTAGGGGAGTGTGCAGGGCTGGCTGAACTGAGGCTGCAACAGATGGTGGGAAAAGACAGGAATAAGGAATAAGTTTGTTTGCTGCTGAGCCAAATATAAAGAAACAGTAAATAAATATTCATGGAAGACATTCTTCTTGAAATTACATATACTGTACATACTGTAAATGCCATCTGGACTGAGCAATATTTCAACAGAATGATACACTGTGAACATACACTCCCTCTGTATTTATTTGTACAGTGAAGCTAAAACTTTTAATATGGCTCTATACCACAGCATTTTGGATTTGAGATCAAATGTTTCATATGCGACATTCTGTTTTAAAATACACTCAAATAAGAGGCGACATTCTATACAGTGGCCTAATAGTGGCCCAAAATGCTGGAATAGAGAGCCAAATTAAAAGTTTCAGCTTCACTGTCCAAATAAATACGGAGGGGGGTGTAAGTTAACACAGAGATGGAATTTGTTTGTTCATTAATTAATTAATTCAACTTAATTGACACAAACATAAGTGACTGTCCAAAATATTAAGTTTTACTTAAATTAAAATGCACTTTACAGGCAACTTCAGACAAATGGGACACATTTGAGTCAAACAACTAACTATTTCCTTTTTCAAACAGTCAGATAGGGGCGGGATTTAGAAACAGTTTTTGTAACAACACATTCTTAGGATTGTTTTTTCCTCCGGAGACATCAGTTCAAAACTAACAATGATTTCAATGTCTCTGAGAGGATGATTTCCTCTTTCAGCATGTACTGAGTCTGTTATGTACTCAGTCTGTTATGTACTCAGTCTGTATGTTATGATGATCTTTGTCTGTGCTGAGTACATTCCCAGCACCCTGAGGTCTGGGCCTCTTGTCATGTTCCCTCTTGTGTGTTTTTTAGAAATGGGATCCAGCCACATGTGTTCTATGACCCCAGGCATTAGATATGGCTCCCAGAGAGGGGATTCCGTGATCCTTTTATTGGTATCTGTGGGAAAACAACCATGCTTCTGTCTGTGTGGTTAAGTCATATGCCAGACAAAGGATAAAATACACCACTATTCAGAGATGGGCAGTATTTATGTTACATGTATTTGAAATATGTATTTCAATTACCTTTGCGTATTTTGTAATTTGTATTTCACTGGCCTAAACTACAGTCCAATGTATTTTGTAGCAAGATACTTCAGAGAGCTGTATTTTGCATTTTCAAAATACAAAATACTTTTAAACAGTCGGACAGACAATTATATAGGGTCTATTTCTTCTAAAATAAGTTGAAATTGAAAAAACGTTTGGGGTTCATACATTTATTTGTTTGGAATATTTCACTGAAATAGTTTGTCTATGATTTTTTTTTGTTTTTTTTGCCTACTTTAAATGTATATTTTTTTTATTATATATTATACTTTTCTGTATTATTGACAATGGTATTTTGTATTTTCTTTTCATACATTCTTTAGGGTATTTTATAACAAGATACATTTTGATGTATCTTTGCCTATCTCTACAGTCATTCACATTTTTATTCAAATATGGTCTCGTTCGGGGGTGGAGCTCATTAGAATAATAATAACTAGCATGCTTTGCAAGTGCATTTTGGTCATTTAGCATCCATAGCAACTTATAGTCAGTGCATTCAACTAAAGTAGAAACAGGTAAACAACCACATTATCACAGTCATAGCAAGTAAAACACTTTTTTTTTTTACCATTACTGAAATGTTGTTGAGGTTAAGGGTGTACTTGCAAATGTATTTTGAAAATACAAAATACTTGTATTTTAATTCAATACAATACTTTGCAAAAGTATAATGTATTTTATTTTTATACATTGGTCTTTAGGGTATTTTGTAATTGTATTTTATATTTGTATTTTGTAATTGTTGCCCCTCTCTGCCACTATTCAACCTAAAACCCTTGGGCATAACATGTTGAAAAGGGGAGAGAGACTATCTTTCTTAAGAAAAATGAAAGATGGGTGGATGATGATGGATTGCAATTCTGTAACCATAGCATAATGTTGACATAAGGTAATTAGACTCACATTACAGCCTGTGTGTGAGATTCATGTCTGGTTTAATGTAGTGTTAGGATGGCATCTGTCTTTTTTATATCATTGCATGACTGAATATGAGGGCTGCAACTGTATACCTGCCCTGGCTTGATCTGTCCCTTTTGTAATACCATGTAATTACATTGACTTGGGGTTGCTATAGGGAAAGAATACCTACTACACATTGTTTTTACTTTAGGGCAATTACATGGTAAAAGAGTGATGCATATGGTTATATGATTTGTTAACTTTGCAATCTCTGGTTTTTATTTGACATACATTTTAAAGTGAAAGATCTGAGTCTCAGCATCACTCTGTTACCATGGAATTTCCCTTTATCCACCCTTTATCCATTCACTAATACTGTGAACAGAGGGAGCTGAGTTAGGGTTAATTGGGTAACAGGACGGTCTGTATGTGCTCTCTTACTGTGCCTCAGCTGTAAATTATTAGTACTGTATGTGGAGGCAGGTACCACATAATGCTTGCTTGGATTGATATGTAATTGAGTTGGTAGGGATGTACTGTCTCGTAGATACAGTATGATGACTTGAATAGAGTTGTGAGAATTAGGTTATACCATTTAGTTATCATATTCAGGAAGTTTGGGATGTTTTCTGTCATAAGGGGCCTACTTTGTTGATTCTACTGAGCTGCTGAGAAACAGGGACAGTAGGTTACATAAACAGAGCCTCTGTGGTCTGGTGGCCATCTTATCTGATTCTACTGAAGTAGTTATCCCTAAGTACTCCCCATTGATGAACACTGCAACTCAATTAAAATAATATTGTAATAAATTGAATGCACCAATTTGTAAGTCACTCTGGATAAGAACGTCTGCTAAATGATGTAAATGTAAATAAGAACTACAGGCAAAGAAGTATGAAGTACAGTGGGGAAAAAAAGTATTTAGTCAGCCACCAATTGTGCAAGTTCTCCCACTTAAATAGATGAGAGAGGCCTGTAATTTTTATCATAAGTACACGTCAACTATGACAGACAAAATGAGAAAAAAAATCCAGAAAATCACATTGTAGGATTTTTAATGAATTTATTTGCAAATTATGGTGGAAAATAAGTATTTGGTCAATAACAAAAGTTTCTCAATACTTTGTTATATACCCTTTGTTGGCAATGACACAGGTCAAACGTTTTCTGTAAGTCTTCAAGGTTTTCACACACTGTTGCTGGTATTTTGGCCCATTCCTCCATGCAGATCTCCTCTAGAGCAGTGATGTTTTGGGGCTGTCGCTGGGCAACACGGACTTTCAACTCCCTCCAAAGATTTTCTATGGGGTTGAGATCTGGAGACTGGCTAGGCCACTCCAGGACCTTGAAATGCTTCTTACGAAGCATCTCCTTCGTTTGCTCGGGCGGTGTGTTTGGGATCATTGTCATGCTGAAAGACCCAGCCACGTTTCATCTTCAATGCCCTTGCTGATGGAAGGAGGTTTTCACTCAAAATCTCACGATACATGGCCCCATTCATTCTTTCCTTTACACGGATCAGTCGTCCTGGTCCCTTTGCAGAAAAACAGCCCCAAAGCATGATGTTTCCACCCCCATGCTTCACAGTAGGTATGGTGTTCTTTGGATGCAACTCAGCATTCTTTGTCCTCCAAACACGACGAGTTGAGTTTTTACCAAAAAGTTCTATTTTGGTTTCATCTGACCATATGACATTCTCCCAATCCTCTTCTGGATCATCCAAATGCACTCTAGCAAACTTCAGACGGGCCTGGACATGTACTGGCTTAAGCAGGGGGACACGTCTGGCACTGTAGGATTTGAGTCCCTGGCGGCTTAGTGTGTTACTGATGGTAGGCTTTGTTACTTTGGTCCCAGCTCTCTGCAGGTCATTCACTAGGTCCCCCCGTGTGGTTCTGGGATTTTTGCTCACCGTTCTTGTGATCATTTTGACCCCACAGGGTGAGATCTTGCGTGGAGCCTCAGATCGAGGGAGATTATCAGTGTCTTCCATTTCCTAATAATTGCTCCCACAGTTGATTTCTTCAAACCAAGCTGCTTACCTATTGCAGATTCAGTCTTCCCAGCCTGGTGCAGGTCTACAATTTTGTTTCTGGTGTCCTTTGACAGCTCTTTGGTCTTGGCCATAGTGGAGTTTGGAGTGTGACTGTTTGAGGTTGTGGACAGGTGTCTTTTATACTGATAACAAGTTCAAACAGGTGCCATTAATACAGGTAACGAGTGGAGGACAGAGGAGCCTCTTAAAGAAGAAGTTACAGGTCTGTGAGAGCCAGAAATCTTGCTTGTTTGTAGGTGACCAAATACTTATTTTCCACCATAATTTGCAAATAAATTCATTAAAAATCCTACAATGTGATTTTCTGGATTTTTTTTTCTCAATTTGTCTGTCATAGTAGACGTGTACCTATGATGAAAATTACAGGCCTCTCTCATCTTTTTAAGTGGGAGAACTTGCACAATTGGTGGCTGACTAAATACTTTTTTTCCCCACTGTACATGCCAACCAATGTTCTGTGTAAGTCTCTCTATCGTGGCACGCCTTTCCTTTGTCCTGGGTGTAGTTTGTTATAGGTACATATTGTAATTTCTGTGGATAACCCTTAAAAGATGTACCCTGCTGATTTGTTGTGCCAACTGAAACAACAACATACAGTAGAGATACCAAGATTAGCCACTGAGATTAGCAAGAGATGAGCTTCACTTCAGCATATCTGGCCTTTGAATGTCTCTTGTAATCCCTTTATATAAAATAAAGTAAATCCTCTTGAAATAATAATATGTTTTTAATTCAAATCTGTCTTCAATTTAACTGAATGTGCATTGCTTTAACTTTTCAATGTTATCTCTGAAAGAGGATCAAATGTACCTGTGGCCTATTTTACAGTATAATGTCATTTTTGTATTTACTGTCAATATATTTGGGGTTGGAAATAAAACCTCCACTATGGTGGGCAAATATTAAACAGAAATTATCCTAATCTCTGGAACTAAATACTGTATAACACTAAAACACCATGTGAGATTGGACATGCTCATATACAGTGTGATGCTAATCAGTCTGATCAAAGTAAATCTGAGATGTGAGCCGATCTGCAAATGGATATCACAGCAATGCCAAACACTGTAGTTTGCCGGCAATGTCACTCATTCATTCACATAAGACTATAGATCCTCTTCCAGACAAACACCTACACGGACGCACAGTATCCATACCAGAGAGGCACACCCACACCTACATTCAGACAAAAGCCAAAAGCGAAAGCCCAGCCCTAAAATTATGTGAACTACTCAATTTCTACAAGCTATCACACTCTGATTAGTTTATCTAACACGTGTAACATAAGATTGATTAGACAAAGAAATGACATCTTCTAAATGACATAGTGCTTGCACTGTATCGAGGTGTCATAGCCACTCCCGTCACTGTAAAGGTAGCATATTACTGTCAAGGCAATGGTCAATGAACAAACACTGCATTTCTATATTACAACCACTGATTGTAACAACGAGAGGGAGAGAGACAGTTATGTTATGTAAATCAAGAGATATTGCATATCATTTGTGAAATCCAACTCTTACCATTTCATCTGTTTGGCTCCCATGCTGGTTAGTTGCACTCTTTACCTCCCATTCAGCCTCTGCCCTGCATGTGGGTGATGCTGCCCTAATCAGTCAGAAACATAGCCCCAAAACAACCCTAGCAGCAGGGGTGGGAGCAGCACTGCCAACACTAACCAGCAGACTGAGCCTCCACGTCGCAGACACTACTGTGTGCAATTTGCAATAACAGCGAACAGCGTGTTCAAATCCTCTCCAGCATATTCCCTAAATAAAGCTACAAATCCTAACCAACAGCCCTGGACTTTTCTCTAAATCACTCCCTGGAAGAACCCAATGGAAATCCAGGCTCAATCCCTCCCAGCCTGTGGCAGAATGGAGAGAATTGGTGTTCAGGCTCACCAGCGGTTTAATTCTGCCTGGTTTTTCAGAACACACTCCTGCTGTGGCTGAGCTCTCCTCCTCCATATATTTTCTCTCTTGCGTTCTCTCACCCTCACCCTATATCTTCGTTCCTCCCTCCTCACTGTTTTTCTCATGCTCAGCCGCACAGGCTTTTTCCCCTGTCCCTTGTTCTTTCAGTGAGCAGCAAGGCTGTCAGACATGGCTCTGTCTGAGTGTTTACCCTCCCCCTCCCACACTCTCTTTCTTACCTCCCCCTCCCACACTCTCTTTCATACCTCCCCCTCCCACACTCTTCCCCTCTCACTAGAGCAGGAGGGGGTCTGTATGTGCTGCTACTGTAGCTGAAATTGGGCATATCTCATTTACATTGTGTTGTTAATCTACAGTATATTCTAAACTAACACTGTGTGGTATGTGGTTTCCAACTGAGCCATTTTTGGCTGATTCTAAATCACAGGTTTGCATGGAGCCATGTCAAACAAGTTGAAGCATGTGTGAGTGGGTAATGATATATTATCTTAGAGTGAGTACCTCAAACAACCAGATAGAGGACACTGGGCCATATAATGCTTAAGCACGGATAATAATAGTATTTTAAAGCTATAATGATAGCATGTGACATCAACTATATGATTTGCATAAATAAGCATACGTTTTCTATTAGATCAAATAATCACAACCTGAGTTCAAATACATTTTATATTTTTGTTGTTGTTGATTTTAGACAGATAGGGCACATGCACAACACAATATTACCAGCCTGACCAAAACTGTGGGAAATTGGGATCATCTTGGTTTGAATAAGGGAGGCAATGAAGACAAAAGGCTTTGTGTGACATGGAATGGTAATGATACGTGTTTACTCTTTTGGGCCCTAGCAGCAGCATCAGGGGGTAGGGATTGAGTTGTTCTTGTAACTAAGTATCCTATTTGCCCCATTAAATCAAATCACATTTTTATTTGTCACATAATAATAATAATAATAATAATAATAATAATAATAATAATAATATGCCATTTAGCATGCTTTGTAAACAACAGGTGTAGACTTACAGTGAAATGCTTACTTACGGGTCCTTTTCCAACAATGCAGAGTGAAATATAAAAATAATAATAATAGAAAATAGAAATATTGACACAAGGAATAAATACACAGTGAATAACAAAATACAATGACGAGTAAAAATAACATGTCTATATACAGGAAGTACCAGGTAATAACATGGCTATTTTATTTTATTTTTATTTATTTCACCTTTATTTAACCAGGTAAGCCAGTTGAGAACAAGTTCTCATTTACAACTGCGACCTGGCCAAGATAAAGCAAAGCAGTGCAATAAAAACAACACAGAGTTACATATGGGGTAAAAAAAAAAAAAAAGTAAAAAATACAACAGAAAATATATATACAGTGGTGCAAATGTAGCAAGTTATGGAGGTAAGGCAATAAATAGGCTATAGTGCAAAATAATTACAATAGTATTAACACTGGAATGCTAGATGTGCATGAGATTATGTGCAAATAGAGATACTGGGGTGCAAAAGAGCAAAATAAATAACAATATAGGGATGAGGTAGTTGGGTGGGCTAATTTCAGATGGGCTGTGTACAGGTGCAGTGATCGGTAAGGTGCTCTGACAACTGATGCTTAAAGTTAGTGAGGGAGATAAGAGTCTCCAGCTTCAGAGATTTTTGCAATTCATTCCAGTCATTGGCAGCAGAGAACTGGAAGGAATGGCGGCCAAAGGAGGTGTTGGCTTTGGGAATGACCAGTGAGATATACCTGCTGGAGCGCAGACTACGGGTGGGTGCTGCTATGGTGACCAATGAGCTAAGATAACGCGGGGATTTGCCTAGCAGTGATTTATAGATGGCCTGGAGCCAGTGGGTTTGACGACGAACATGTAGTGAGGACCAGCCAACAAGAGCGTACAGGTCACAGTGGTGGGTAGTGTATGGGGCTTTGGAGACAAAATGGATGGCACTGTGATAGACTACATCCAGTTTGCTGAGTAGAGTGTTGGAGGCTATTTTGTAAATGACATCGCCGAAGTCACGGATCGGTAGGATAGTCAGTTTTACGAGGGCATGTTTGGCAGCATGAGTGAAGGAGGCTTTGTTGCGAAATAGGAAGCCGATTCTAGACTTAACTTTGGATTGGAGATTCTTAATGTGAGTCTGGAAGAAGAGTTTACAGTCTAACCAGACACCTAGGTATTTGTAGTTGTCCACATACTCTAGGTCAGACCCGTCGAGAGTGGTGATTCTAGTCGGGTGGGCGGGTGCCAGCAGCGTTCGATTGAAAAGCATGCATTTAGTTTTACTAGTGTTTAAGAGCAGTTGGAGGCTACTGAAGGAGTGTTGTATGGCATTGAAGCTTGTTTGGAGGTTTGTTAACACAGTGTCCAATGAAGGGCCAGATGTATACAAAATGGTGTCGTCTGCGTAGAGGTGGATCTGAGAGTCACCAGCAGCAAGAGCGACATCATTGATATACACGGAGAAAAGTGTCGGCCCAAGAATTGAACCCTATATACAGGAGGTCCCAGGTCATAACATGGCTATATACAGGAAGTACCAGGTAATAACATGGCTATATACAGGAAGTACCAGGTAATAACATGGCTATATGCAGGGAGTACCAGGTAATACTATGGCTATATACAGGAAGTACCAGGTAATACTATGGCTATATACAGGAAGTGCCAGGTAATACCATGGCTATATACAGGGAGTGCCAGGTAATAACATGGCTATATACAGGGAGTACCAGGTAATACCATATGCTATATACAGGGAGTACCAGGTAATAACATGGCTAAATACAGGGAGTACCAGGTAATACTATGGCTATATACAGGAAGTACCAGGTAATACCATGGCTATATACAGGGAGTACCAGGTAATAACATGGCTATATACAGGGAGTACCAGTACCGAGTCGATGTGCAGGGGTACGAAGTAATTGAGGTAGCTAGTGTGAAATTGCGCGTGAGTGAGTGTGTGTGTGTGTGTGTGGCATCATTATGCATTTGTGCGTATGCTATGTGTGTGTGAGCATATGTAGTATGTGTGTGTGTTGTGTGTGTGTTTGTGTGTCAGTGTAAGTATTTGTGTGTGTGGATAGAGTCCAGTGTGTGTGCATAGAGTCAGTGCAAGAGAGTTAGTGCAAAAAAAGAGTTAATGCAGGTAGTCCGGGTAGCCATTTGATTAGCTATTTAGCAGTCTTGTTTAGAAGTCTTATGGCTTGGGGGTAGAAGCTGTTCAGGGTCCTGTTGGATCCAGACTTAGTGCACTGGTACCACTTGCCATGTGATAGCAGAAAGAACAGTCTATGGCTTGGGTGGCTGGAGCCTTTTAAACTTTTTTGGGCCTTCCTCTGACACTGCCTGGTATAGAGGTCCTGGATGGCAGGAGCTCGGCCCCAGTGATGTACTGGGCCATACTCATCACCCTCTGTAGCGCTTGCGGTCGGGTGCCTTACAGTTGGCGTACCAAGCGGTGATGCAGCCAGTCAAGATGCTCTCAACGGTGCAGCTGTATAACTTTTTGAGGATCTGAAGGTCCATGCCAAATCTTTTAAGCCTCCTGAGGGGGAACAGGGCACATCCATTGACAAAACTGTCTGTTGTTGTTATAAAACCCATACCTTGCATCAGTCAACAACATTTCTCAAACACAGCTCATTGCTATCTGTTTTCTATTGTGTCCATAACAGTATGAAAAGTGTATCACGCTTCTATACACAACAGTAGTACAACAGTTCATAATGCAAAAGACTGAGGACATTTTCTCAATGCTACAGAGCCTACACTGAAATGTCGTGGATAGGCCTTCTGTATCGTTGTGTGTCAAACCATCTGTGCTAATTAGGAAATAGGTTATTGTTAGAAATGTAGTCAATCATAATAGGCTACATAACCTACTACATGTAATCATTGCATTTTATTCAGATGATATCGGCCCTAAAGACCTAGGTGTGATGAATACAGTGGATAGTGGCTAGTGAGATGCCATGTAGCTTGGCCTTTAATAGCCATTTGACTAGAATTACCAAGTAAGAACAACTGGCTCACAGAGAGTGAATTTGTGCAATTTCTCAATCACCACATCCACCACCTCTTTGGCCCCTCCACCAATGTTTTACTTGGATACCAATGATTGACAGACACTTGACCAATCAGCGTCCTAGTCGTCCTGTGACGTAACAAGTCCCACATGGGCGGGATTATACAGAAGGTTATTACCCATGTATTTCTTCCGCTGTACGCCACGGACAGAGAAGTCATCTGGTTGTGTATTTTTATTAGTAAACGTTAAAGATCAAACGGTAATTCTGATTAATAAATATTGAATCAAGTTTGTAATGAGCGATATAGGATTAATATCTTCATTTCTCATCGTTCAGAATTTTTAACTAGCAAAGCTCTTGTTGATAAAACTACCCGTTAATTAACGCTAGCCAGTTGTAGCTAGGTTGTGATCTCTTAGCTAGTTGTGATTTGCTAGCCAGCTAAACGTGTTGCGAACCAGCTGTAGCTTCATAGCTAGCTAGTAGGTGCTTTTAGCAACGCGGGTGTATTTACATACACTAGTGTAGCCCTTGACCATGCCCTTCCATTACATAACACATAAATCATTGGACGAAGGCGTCTTCTGTAGGGGGAGTTTTGTCAGAGCCGTGAAGCTCGGCCAGAACGTTAACATGCATCGCTTGCGGCACGGTTTTGGAAGCATAAGGACCTTTCATGTCGGCGATGAATATGTCAAAAAACAAGTTTAAATTGACGCACACTTTGTTAGGGTTCCTACACGAGTTTGTTTACAGAAACCATACGGAAGAGTGGACTACCTGTGCTAATTAGCTATCTGCGTCTCCGAACACCTGTGTGTAAACCGAAGACAGACGCCACAAACGTGTTGTCACAGAAAAATACTGTCGGCTGCACTAGTGTTAAAACAGTGTGCAGCACAGTAGGTTGGCGGCACCTTAATTGGGGAGGACGGGCTCTTGGTAATTGGTGGAGTGGAATAGTATCAAATACATCAAACGTGTTGTTTGCCATTCCATTCACTCCGTTTCACCCATTATTATGAGCCGTCCTCCCCTCAGCAGCCTCCACTGCAGAGTAAGTGTGTCTTTTTATGTTTGTGAAATTATTTTGATGTGATATGAAAGTACAATGATTTATGTTTCTAGAGTTGTACGGCAATTGATTTATGTTTAGATTTTTGGCTTCCAGAGGCAATTCTCCCTTTAAACAGAACATGTAAGGTCCTTGGACTAAGGAACAACATTAGGCACCTTTATTTAGTCCAATATTGGGCTAACACCAGAGTTGCTTGCAATTGTATTGGAAGCACAAAAACAGTCTGTGGGAAGTTAAATACTATTCCATTTCAAAACTTACTGTGCTGGTGGGCAGGATGGTTGGTGATTATGACAGGGGAATTTGAAACAAAATATCTTCTCCAATGCACCTGTCCTGACCTGTTTGCAGTGTGACCCCAGGCCAAGTATATTGCTGCCAATGTAATTCAGTGTTGTGTGTACAGTACCTTATACCTTTTCTCTACTTGCAGGTATCATCATGTCCAGGGTGCCGATGGGCAAGGTGCTGCTGCGAAATGTTATTCGTCACACAGATGCCCACAACAAGGTGAGAGTGGGAGAGTTGGCTAATCTGTGTGTGTGGCTTTGTACTCTCCTGATGATAGATGTGGTCCGTTTCAGATCCAGGAGGAGTCAGAGATGTGGAAGTTGAGGGGGATGGAGAAGGGGCCGTCCACCAGCCACAGACCGATGCCACCAGCCTCAAATCCATCCAGGTCCGCTCACTGTTCGAGAATTGAAGTAGTGTAGCCTGATACATCAGCTGGTGATGGCTAGCTAACACTAATGCTATGTACCGTCTGAGACAGTGCAATGTAATTATTTGGAGTGTGTAAAACCATGTAAACACGTGCACGAGCTCAGCTAGTATGCATGCATCGCATGCATATGCTTCAGGTGATAGAAATCAGAATGCACTACTAGTGTTTTGAAAAGGTGGTTTAATGATACTTGCCAGTGGATATAGGCTATTGTCTCAAATTTCAGCTGCATAAGGACCAACCACCCAGACAACCGGTAGAATAAGTTAAAATGTCATTTTATTCAACATTCTGGCTTGTAGAGGTCCTGAGAGGAGGCTTTCCAAATAATTACATTGCATTGTCTCAGATGGTACATAGCGTTAGTGTTAGCCTGATACATCAGCCGGTGATAGCTAGCTATCTTAGGCTTGCATCCCGATTCACCACCCTTTTCCCAAAGTGTGCACTTACTTCCCGTCATGGATTTAAAAACTTTGTATTTGTGTAATCATTGGTTGGAGGCAGTTTCCACCATTGTTAGATCCATTTAAATTTTTTATTTATTACACCTTTATTTAACCAGGTAAGCCAGTTGAGAACAAGTTCTCATTTACAACTGCGACCTGGCCATGATGGGAAGTGTGCAAGTGCACGTTTTGAGAGAACGGTGGATAATCGGGATGGAGCCTTACAATAGCTTAGAAGCGTGTTAAATGGAACAGGTTGACAGACATCAGAATTAGAGTTTACCCATGTTGTCTATTCCTCAGGAGTCACATGCACTGTGATCATGTGGAGGATGGGTCTGTAGACCGACTGGGAGACCGGCTGCAGAGAAGAGAACACAGCTCCGGCCAGGACGAGAGGGAGGCACGCTACTGGACCAAGAAACTCTATGACTTCGAGGCCAATGATCCAGACAGGTGCATTCCTTTTCTATCTACAACTCTGTAGTATTATAGCCTTGTGAGTTCATAAGTTTGTGTTTGAGTTGACAAACGACGACATGCTATGAAAGGTGGATGTCATTGGTACTGTGCATGTTTCCTCTACAGATGGGGACACAGTGGTTTTAAGGAGCTATATCCAGATGAGTTTAAAAGTGACTGGTAAGACATGAACTGCATTAACATGAAATACCATGACTCATAACAGTAGTAGCTGTAGTAAGGATCTCACTATTTGCTTCAATACAATAAATGTTGCATTGTTATAATGCCTGATTTGTCGTTTCAGGGAAAGAGGCCGTGGTGATGACCAGAATGTGATTTGCAGAAAGAAAAATACTAAGTCCAGACTTAAAACAGCCAAATCAAAACATTTGAAGAAATCCTCGAAGAAAAAGAAGGAAGAGGAAAAGCGAAGGAGGACAGGTGAGTCAGACAGTGAGTCCAGCAGCGACAAGAGCGACGGTGTCAAACAGAAACAGAAGAGGAAAAGCAGCAAGAGCAAACATAAGAGGAAAAATAGTGAGAGAGGAAGAGAGGAGGAGAGCAGCTCGGAGGACAATGATGAGGAGAGAGGTAGAAGGAAACGACAGAGGGACTCCCACAGAGACTCAGGACCAGAGTCACACAAGAAGAGGAGGAAAAACTGGAAAGCAGGAGAGGACAAATCGGAGCACAGTTCTGAGGATTGAACCTTTTTCCGTTGGCAGCGAGTAACCTGTACCCTCATACTGCCCAGCCCCTTTCAGTTGCTGAAAAGGGGTGGTGCGAAGCATTCAGTTACACCCCACTTCCACTTTAGTGTCCAATGTTTCCCACTAGATTTCTTGTGAACACGGCCATCACCATAGCTAGTTGCTAGAGATGTTTGTGATTTTTCCAACGACAAGGCAACCGAGGAATTGGCTAAAGTACAAATACAACTTTTGAACAGACCTACTGGCAGGGGAAAGCATATCGCTCTTCTTCCCTTTACGACCTTCCTCTGTGTTGTACTTCTCTTTCTGTGTACTGCTGAGCACAAACCTGTGTTCTCCTCCCCTTGGGCATTCAGCAATACCTCACCTCTTCTTCTTTTACTTGTGCTGCTGCAGTGCTCAGATAGTGAGCTGACACTGCACAAATATGGACTCAAGGAAAGCCACCTAATTCCACCTCTTGACAAACTGATTGACTGTAGAACCTTGTCTCATAGTGTCCTAGCTTAGTCATTTTTTAGTCATTTAGCAGACGCTCTTATCCAGAGTGACTTACAGTTAGTGAGTTTCTGCTTTTTTATTCTGTATTTATTTTTACAACTTTTGTAATTTATGGTAGTCAGGATTTAACGGAATGTCAGGTGGGACAACATTGAAAAATAAAAAGCATATTTTGTTGTTTTTTGAAAATGTGCTCTAGTTATCACACCACACGTTTAGACTTGTAGGACATATCACATGAATCTCATGTCTTGTTTTGACTACAGGATATCTACATGACTATCATTTACTATTCTTCTCAGTAGGCCTATAGCCTTTCTATTCCATGAGCTTGAGAGCATGAATTGTACTCTTCATGCATCCAATTCTACATGAAATATTGCTTCCATATGCCCCTTTGGTTGAATATGTCCATAACTGGGTATCATTTACAATAGAACATTGTAAAAATGTTGTACCGTTTCCCTCTAGTGTTCAGTTTCTACAGTACTCACTGCAGATGCAATGTGCAAGAAAATGGAATAGATCAGCACTGAATGAGAATTTGTACATTTGGAAATTTCTATTTAAACTCCTTTAAGAGACCTGCTGAAAAAGGTGCTATTGTCTAAAACTGGTTTGAGTTTCATTGTAATGTAGAGAGAAGGCCACTGCTAGAAGGTATCTTTTCAAGTTCATTCCTTTCTCCTTAATGATCATCACGCTGTACAAGGTTAATTTATTATTTAGTGAAAAGACTAGGATGCCTACAGTGTCTATTATCCTGTATCTATTGCCCGTTGTCTCCACCTGGTGGCTCAATCAGTGTAGTAGACCCTGAGGATTTAATTACTCATGGCTTCTTCTGAATTCAACATCAGAATAAAGAATGTATTATTTTGGATTCAACATCAGAATAAATAATTTATTTGTGACAAATAAAACAACTTTTTTTTCCGACCTGATGATTGTATACTTTCAGAACAGCTTCCTTTGAGACCCCTGAAGTCTCCCACAAGTTTGTCTCAACAGGCACAAGATATGATATATCTTAATATATGATAAGATACATGCCTTCATGCATATAGACCTTCTCACTGATCCATGTGCAAGCAGCTTTCATGACATTGATGAAAGGATCCAGGATGACCATAAGAAAAGGACACAGTGCACAACCGGTACAGTTAACCCACACAAAAAATTTAATACCCTCTCATAAGGGATAAGTGGTCCAAACCATGTCATACTAAATAGGGGGAAGTGTGATGACACAGATTTTTAATGTAAAAACTTGTGACCAACACTCAAATGCTCAGTAAAAAGTTGGGACATATGACTTACTTACATAGTTATTAGTACACATACACCAATGTTTTTAATATACTTCTATATGTATTTTTTTGTTGTCTTTTTATCTAGACCAGCCAGATACAATACCGATTAATATCATACAGTCACATCAGGAACAATACCAAGTAATATCATACAGTCCAACCAGCATGGAGGAATCCACAGGTTTATCAGGTCCATCCTCTTTATACTAACATTTGAAATCGGCATGTGTATAGATCTATAATCTTTTTATTATTGTATAGACTGGTGTGATACTTGTCCTCATATCGTCGTGTCTTCGTGTGCAAAAGTCTTTGAAAGAACCCAAAGGATGATCAACATACGGAATACCTGGTTGTTCACTTTACAGTGTGATGTTTTTTTTTTTTACATTAAAAGGAAAAGTCACATTTGCCCCACCCCTTGGAAAGTCATAGAAAAAAAGCAACACTCCCCATGAAACAGGGGGAAACATGATAGAAAGGAAGGTTTATGACTACAGCGAGCAGCATCCTCCATTCGTACATATTTTAGAATAAGGCACTGCTGCATAAAATAATGAAATGGCCGACAACTCTCTGTCGCTCTGGGAATATGACGGGAGGCAGGATGGAAGGAGACTGTGTTCTTCTCCAGCAACTCTCTGAGAGTCTGTGTGTGTATGCATGTAACTGTATTTGTTAGATGTGTAAATGTGTATGCTGTTGGTGTGTGTGTGTCTTTGAGAGAGCCAGAGAGGCCAGGCTGTATCTCTTACACTGTGCTCTCCAGCATCCATTCAGTGCTGCTGAAAGTGACTCTCCGGTTGGCCAGCGGCGAGGACTCCACGTTGAGCTGGTTTGTAGACTTGTGCCGCCTCGTCCGCGCTCTGCGGGGGTAACTGTGGCTCTGAAATATGGAGTAGTCTCCCCCGTCAAAGCTGAACCTGTGCCTAGTTCGTGCCAGCTCGTTATTAAACCCCATGTTGGCCAGGGCGCTCTTCTTGTCCTTGAGCCTGGGGGCCTCCTTGGTGCCGGCGTTGGGGCCTAGGAGACACAAGGACATGGTGGAGCCCGTCAGGCTGCTGTCTGTCTGTGTGTCCTCCGACGGGGGGCCAGATCCAGAGCGCTGTGCGTCCAGGCTGGTCCTCTTCACCTTGTCCGTGGGCAGGGGGGGCAGCTCCACTTCCAGGATGGCTGTGGTGGCCAGAGGGGTGTCCCACTCCTTCTTGTCACTGTCCACCTTCAGCACCAGGGCCATGCACTCCTTGGCTGCAACCGGTAGGGCTTCTCTCTGGTGGCTGTCCTCAGCAGGCTGTTTGGAGGTGGAGCGCTGGAGTCTGTGCTGGCTGCCGTTGGTCTGGGAGTGCATGCTGGAGCTGACCTTGACCTTGCTGTCCTCTGGGCAGCTGTGGGCCTTGTAGCGGATCATGAGGATGATGATAAATACCAGCACTGAGGCCACAATGATGCCGCCAATGATGATTATCATGGTGCCGCCCAGAAACTGGCTGTGGATGAAGCGGCACTGGCTGACCTCACTGGCCGTGTGGAACTGGACGCAGCCCACCACGCGCGTGGCCGTCAGAGAGGTGATGCCGTCGTCGTACACTGCCAGGACACACAGGTCATACTCACGCCCTGCCGCCAGGTCGTTGATCAGAAAGGTCTTACTGGTGGACGGGATCATTCTGCAGAAAAAAGGAAGGAATACACAGGAGTGGTGAAGGTTAGCTTTGCCAGGGCAGTATTGACTGCCCCCCTCAATTACCACCAATATACTGTATGGAACAAAAGAGTGTCAGACAGTGTCACATTGCATTCCCATTAACGGCATGCACATAAGAAGTGATAACCTGACACAAAAGTGTTTGAAAAAACACTGAAAAAAGACAGCCATGCCAACTTAGTTCAACTCCAGTTAGGCTTTAAATATCTCCCATATATTTGGGGCCCAAGTAAAGACAACAGTGCTGACACTTGACTTCTAGACAATGTTACAGGGTGACAGAGAGAAATGACTCCCCCAGCATTTTATGTATACTATGATGGCAAAGGTTAAACAGCATGGTGACAAACAAGCCATCATTATATACACTGCTCAAAATAAAAATAAAGGGAACACTTAAACAACACAATGTAACTCCAAGTCAATCACACTTCTGTGAAATCAAACTGTCCACTTAGGAAGCAACACTGATTGACAATACATTTCACATGCTGTTGTGCAAATGGAATAGACAACAGGTGGAAATTATAGGCAATTAGCAAGACACCCCCAATAAAGGACTGGTTTTGCAGGTGGTGACCACAGACCACTTCTCAGTTCCTATGCTTCCTGGCTGATGTTTTGGTCACTTTTGAATGCTGGCGGTGCTTTCATTCTAGTGGTAGCATGAGACGCAGTCTACAACCCACACAAGTGGCTCAGGTAGTGCAGCTCATCCAGGATGGCACATCAATGCGAGCTGTGGCAAGAAGGTTTGCTGTGTCTGTCAGCGTAGTGTCCAGAGCATGGAGGCGCTACCAGGAGACAGGCCAGTACATCAGGAGACGTGGAGGAGGCCGTAGGAGGGCAACAACCCAGCAGCAGGACTGCTACCTCCTTTGTGCAAGGAGGAGCAGGAGGAGCACTGCCAGAGCCCTGCAAAATTACCTCCAGCAGGCCACAAATGTGCATGTGTCTGCTCAAACGGTCAGAAACAGACTCCATGAGGGTGGTATGAGGGCCCGACGTCCACAGGTGGGGGTTGTGCTTACAGCCCAACACCGTGCAGGACGTTTGGCATTTGCCAGAGAACACCAAGATTGGCAAATTCGCCACTGGTGCCCTGTGCTCTTCACAGATGAAAGCAGGTTCACACTGAGCACATGTGACAGACATGACAGAGTCTGGAGATGCCGTGGAGAACGTTCTGCTGCCTGCAACATCCTCCAGCATGACCGGTTTGGCGGTGGGTCAGTGATGGTGTGGGGTGACATTTCTTTGGGGGGCCGCACAGCCCTCCATGTGCTCGCCAGAGGTAGCCTGACTGCCATTAGGTACCGAGATGAGATCCTGAGACCCCTTGTGAGACCATATGCTGGTGCGGTTGGCCCTGGCTTCCTCCTAATGCAAGACAATGCTAGACCTCATGTGGCTGGAGTGTGTCAGCAGTTCCTGCAAGAGGAAGGCATTGATGCTATGGACTGGCCCGCCCGTTCCCCAGACCTGAATCCAATTGAGCACATCTGGGACATCATGTCTCGCTCCATCCACCAACGCCACGTTGCACCACAGACTGTCCAGGAGTTGGCGGATGCTTTAGTCCAGGTCTGGGAGGAGATCCCTCAGGAGACCATCCGCCACCTCATCAGGATCAGCCTGTAGTGTGGTTTTCCACTTTAATTTTGAGGGTGACTCCAAATCCAGACCTCCATGGGTTGATAAATTTGATTTCCATTGATAATTTTTGTGTGATTTTGTTGTCAGCACATTCAACTATGTAAAGAAAAAAGTATTTAATAAGATTATTTCATTCATTCAGATCTAGGATGTGTTATTTTAGTGTTCCCTTTATTTTTTTGACCAGTGTATATATACTGTATATGTCACAACATCTACAGGGAAGGACAATGCAGGCTTCTGGCCAAATGCCAATGGTGCGAAGACAAGTTTGATGTTGTGTGAAATAAACACATTGTCAGTGAACATGAAGGAGAAAGAAATTGTCTTTAGGCCGACATCTGTGTTAATATAATTAGAAACATGGTCATTTTCCCCTCAAGGAACACTTTGATGGTTCTCACTTGTAGGTAATAATGTATCACCTAAAGACTAAACAACACAGGTCGCTGTTTAAACATGGGGGAGAACATTATACAGGAGAATAGCTAATTAAATCAGAAGCGATAAAAATAGCAAAGTCAACCAACAACAACAGCTCTAAACTTCTAATTCCTGCCCTGCTAGTGCAGTGGTGCACACGGGGTCAAATAGACACACATCAAATAGGCTTACGTACTCTCAACTCTCAAAGGGTATTGGAATGAGTAATACAAAATGGCAGTGTTAGCACATACAGCATTCGGAAAGTATTCAGACCCCTTAACTTTTTCTAAGAACATTTACATTACAGCCTTATTGTGCAAATGTATTAAAAATAAAAAACTGAAATATCTTATTTACATAAGTATTCAGACCCTTTGCTATGAGACCCGAAATTGAGCTCAGGTGCATCGTATTTCTATTGATCATCCTTGAGATGTTTCTGCAACTTGATTGGAGTCCACCTGTGTTAAATTCAATTGATTGGACATGATTTGGAAAGGCACACACCTGTCTATATAAGGTCCCACAGTTGACAGTGCATGTCAGAGCAAAAACCAAGCCATGAGGTCGAAGGAATTGTCCATAGAGCTCAGAGACAGGATTGTGTCGAGGCACAGATCTGGGGAAGGGTTCCAAAAAATGTCTGCAGCATTGAAGGTCCCCAAGAACACAGTGGCCTCCATCATTCTTAAATGGAAGAAGTTAGGAACCTTCAAGACTCTTCCTAGAGCTGGCCGCCCGGCCAAACTGAGCAATCGGGGGAGAAGGGCCTTGGTCAGGGAGGTGAACAAGAACCAGATGGTCACTCTGACAGAATTCCAGAGTTCCTCTGTGGAGATGGGAAAACCATCCAGAAGGACAGCCATCTCTGCAGCACTCCACCAATCAGGCCTTTATGGTAGAGTGGCCAGACAGAAGCCACTCCTCAGTAAAAGGTACATGACAGCCCGCTTGGAGTTTGCCAAAAGGCAGCTAAAGACTCTCAGACCAGATTCTCTGGTCTGATGAAACCAAGATTGAACTCTTTAGCCTGAATGCCAAGCTTCACGTCTGGAGGAAACCTGGCACCATCCCTATGGTGAAGCATGTGTCACGATTCAGACAGACGACCAGAGGACCACAATTGCGTCACACCAGAAAGTTTATTAAACTTAAGGGAAAAGGGAAGTAGGGAGTGAATGAAGGCTCCAGGGGTAACAGGGATCCCGTCCAATGCGCTGGGTCTGTGCCCCCCCCAGTGGCAGCGATGCGTCCTATGAAGCCGGTGGTGGGTGGTCCAGAAGTCCTGGGGGGGGGGGAGACACAGACACAACAGGGCGGAATGAAACCAGGCAGCAGTACAGTTCAAGGGAATCCAAAATACGTAGTAGCAAGGCAGAAGGCTGGTCAGAGTTACCGGGATTGAAGAGTAGTCAGGAGTCGTAATGGCAGAAGCAGGTCTGGATCTCCTAAGGCAGAAGAGTATCCAATAAACAGGCAGGTCCGGGGGTCACAAAACCAGGGTGAGCCAGAAGCGCGAGCAAACAGGTTCCGGGTGTGAGCTTTGCAGACGATCTGACACCGGAGAGCTGAAAGACAGGGCCTTAAATACTGGGAGAGGTTAGTGGGTAATGCAGCGCAGCTGGCAGAGTAATTAGAGCCGAGCAGAGCAGGGACAGGTGGAGCTAGTTAGGCTGAGTAGAGAGAGGGAGGTGAGCAGAGTGGAAGATAGTGGAAACCAATAAGGTGGTAACCCGGTGGAGTGAGAGGGCTCATGACAGAACCCCCCAAGGGACGGCCCCAGAAGTCCCAAGAGCAACACCACGCCGGGCGGGAGGAGGGGAGCCGGAGGAGGGCTAGAACTCCTCCGAACGGTCCGAGTGAACGTCCTCATCCTCGGAGGAAGCCGGAGGGCCGTGGTCGGGGAGATGGGACAGGTCCCGAGACAGGATCAGGCACAGGACAGGAAGCCGAGCGGGCCGGACGGTTAGGGACCCCTCTGGGGCGGCCCCTACGGATTGCAGGTTGATCAGGATGCCGTTGGTGGAAAGCGGTGATGAGAGTCCTATCCACAATCCGACTAGCTGGCACCCAGGTCCTTTCCTCAGGTCCATAGCCCTCCCAGTCAATGAGGTACTGGAGACCCCTACCCCTCCGTCTGGACCGAAGCAGGCGGCGGACGGTGTAAACCAGACCACCATCGACGAGCCGTGGAGGAGGAGGACCAGGCGCAGCAGGGACCAGCGGACTCTCATGGATGGGCTTAATCTTAGACACATGGAAAGTGGGGTGCACCCTCAGGGAATTAGGCAGTTGGAGCCGGACAGCAGTTGGGCTAATCACTCTTATGATAGGGAATGGGCCAATGAACCGAGGTGCCAGCTTCTGCGACTCCACCCTGAGTGGCAGGTTCTTCGATGACAACCACACCCTTTGACCAACATGGTAGGTGGGAGCAGGAATTCTCCGACGGTTGGCCCCGGTAGTGTAGCTGGCAACGGACCTGAGGAGTGTGGCTCGGGCTTGTGACCAGGTGCGGCGACATCGACGGGCAAAAGCAAGTGCAGATGGGCAAGTAACCTCCTCCTCCTGGCTGGCAAATAGAGGAGGCTGGTATCCATAAACACATTGGAAAGGGGACATACCGATGGCAGAGCAGGTCAGAGAATTGTGTGCGTACTCCACCCATGTCAATTGCTGCGACCAGGAGTGGGGGTTGCGTGAAGTCATGCATCGCAGTGCCTTCTCGAGCTCCTGATTAGCCCGCTCTGACTGCCCATTGGATTGGGGATGGAATCCGGAAGTCAGACTGACTGTGGCTCCCAGCAGGTGACAGAACTCCTTCCAAAAAGCGGAGGAGAATTGTGGACCACGGTCAGAAACAACATCCCTTGGCAGTCCGTGGATCCGGAAGACGTGTTCCAGGACCACCTGGGCGGTCTCCTTGGCGGTTGGGAGCTTGGGGAGGGGAATGAAGTGTGCCATCTTGCTGAAACGGTCAACGATGGTGAGAATGACGGTCATGCCACTTGAAGGGGGGCAGCCCCGTGACAAAGTCAAGGGCGATGTGAGACCAGGGACGTCTGGGCACAGGCAGGGGCTGCAGCAATCCGGCTGGGGGCTGGCAGGACGACTTGTGTTGGTTGCAGATGGGGCAGGCTTGGACGAATTCCCGTACATCCTTCCTCAGAGAGGGCCACCAGAACCTCTGGGCGAGCAGGTTGTAAGTGCGGGTGGAGCCAGGGTGACAAGCTAGGCGGGAGTCATGTCCCCACTGAATGACCTGGGACCTCAGGTCTTCGGGGGACAAAAAGGCGGTCAGCTGGGCAAGTGCTGGGACCTGGCTGGTTACGGAGAGCCTCCAGCACCTGTTCCTCAACAGCCCAGGTCAGAGCTGCAACGATGCAGGGACTTGGCAGAATCGACACAGGGTCCTTGGAGGGGGTGTCATCCTTCTGGAATTGACGGGAGAGGGCGTCTGGCTTGGTGTTGCGTGATCCAGGCCGGTATGACAGAGTGAAATTAAACCTGGTGAAGAACAGGGCCCAGCGGGACTGCCTGGAGTTCAACCGTTTGGCCGTGCGGATGTACTCCAAGTTCTTATGATCGGTCCAAACGAGAAATGGAATGGTGGACCCCTCCAGCCAGTGACGCCACTCCTCCAAGGCAAGCTTCACAGCCAGCAGCTCACGGTTCCCTATGTCGTAATTGCACTCAGAGGGGGACAACCGACGTGAGAAAAAGGCACAGGGATGGAGCTTCCTATCCTCCGCAGCCCACTGAGAAATCACAGCACCAACTCCCACATCCGAGGCGTCCACCTCCACAATGAATTGCCGGTCCACATCAGGCATCTGGAGGATGGGAGCGGAGGTGAACCTCACCTTGAGGGTACTGAAGGCTTTGTCGGCTGCTGGGGTCCAGGTGAAGGGTTGCTTGGTGCTGGTTAGAGCAGTGAGAGGGGCAGCAACGGTACTGTAGTTCCGGATAAACTTCCTATAGAAGTTAGCAAACCCCAGAAACTGTTGCAGCTTCTTTCTGTTCTCCGGAACTGGCCACGAAGTGACTGCTGATACTTTGGCAGGATCCATTTGGATACTTCCTTCTGCCACTATGTACCCCAGGAAGGCCACTGTCTTGACGTGAAACTCACATTTCTCTGCCTTGGCGTAGAGGGAATTCTCCAGAAGACGATGAAGGACTTGCTGGACATGGCGGGTGTGTTCAGACAGGTTTCTGGAGTAAATTAAGATGTCATCCAGGTAAACGAAGACAAACTTGTTTAACATGTCCCGCAGTACATCATTCACTAGAGCCTGGAACACAGCAGGAGCATTGGTGAGGCCAAAAGGCATAACCAGATACTCGTAGTGGCCTGTTGGTGTATTGAATGCGGTTTTCCATTCATCTCCCTCCCGGATCCGCACTAGGTGGTAAGCGTTTCTGAGATCCAACTTGGTAAAAACAGTGGCTCCCTGGAGCAACTCAAAAGCAGAGGTGAGCAGAGGCAGAGGGTAACGGTTTTTCACTGTGATGTCGTTGAGTCCCCTGTAGTCGATGCAGGGGCGAAGAGATCCGTCCTTCTTCCCCACAAAGAAGAAGCCAGCACCAGCAGGAGATGAAGATGAACGGATTAATCCTGCGGACAGAGAGCCATTGATGTAGTCCTCCATGGACTTTCTTTCAGGAGCAGACAACGAATAAAGACGACCCCTTGGAGGAGCTGTTCCAGGGAGGAGGTCGATGGCACAGTCGTACGGTCGGTGAGGGGGCAGAGATGTGGCTCTTGCTTTGTTAAACACCTCTCTGAGACCATGGTAGCATTCTGGGACATTGGAGAGGTCCGGAGCGGAGTTAGTAGGTACTGGCCGAGGGGGTAGTGCGGCAGCAAGCAGGCAGGTTCGGTGGCAGTCCTCTCCCCACTCCCTGATCACCCCGGTCACCCAGTCGAGCTGAGGGTTGTGCCGGGCGGAGCCATGGGTAACCCAGGATGAGGGGTTGGCCTGGAGAGGGGAGCAGGTGAAACTGGATAGTTTCTTGATGGTTTCCGGACAGACCCATCGAGACCGGGGCCGTGACATGAGTGACCGATCCGAGTAAGTGTCCGTCCAGTGCCCGGGCAGGAATAGGAGGTGTCAAACGGAGGTTCTCCAGTCCCAGTTGGCGTGCCAGCTTGACGTCCATTATGTTGGCTTCGGCGCCAGAATCCACCAGAGCAGCCAGGGTGTGAGTTGAGTCAGAGAGGCGGAGGTGAACTTGCAGCAGGGGTTTGCGGTCGGAGGACTGGATGGTCATAGAACTCGACCGGACTCCCCTACGCCCGGTGAGCTTCGGCCCTTTAAAGGGCAGGTTACCACACGATGTCCATCACCTCCACAATAGAGGCAGAGGTTTGAGGTGAAGCGGCGCTGGCGCTCTGCAGGAGTGAGGGAGGCTCGCCCAATCTCCATAGGCTCAGACTGATCAAGCTGACCTGGGTGAGTGGCAGTAGATGACAGGAGCCCAGTCGGATCTCTCCGAATGCCGGTAGTAGGTGGACCTTGGCGCCCCCTCTCACGACGACGGGTCTGTATCCTTCTGTCGATCCTGACAGTCAGTGCGATGGCTTCATCAAGAGTGGAAGGCAGTTCATGGGAGACCAACTCGTCCTTGATATAGTCAGCCAAACTATGGAAGAACGCGTCCACCAACGGTGGTGTGTTCCAAGAACTTCGTCTAGCCAGGGTTCGGAAGTCGATGGAATGGTCTGCGACTGTACGTCTGCCTTGTCGAATACTGAACAGTTCACGAGACGCCTCTGCGGTGGGTGAATCCAGGTCAAACACCTTCAGCATCTCCTCAGCAAACAGGTCGAAGGTTGCACATGCGGGGGTTTGACGTTCGAACTCTGCTGTTCCCCAGAGTCGAGCTCGGCCCGTCAGGTGAGTGATGGCATACCCAACTTTAGCCCCCTCCGTGGCGAAGGTCCTTGGCTGCAAGGAGAACTGAAGTCGGCAGCTAGTCAGGAATGGCCGGACCTGGGTTGAATCGCCGTTGAACCGCTCGGGGTTTCCAATCTTGGGTTCGAGCAGCGGCTGCAATGACCGGGGCAGGTAACTCGGGGGCTGGGCTGGTGGGCAGACTGGCTGGGGTAAGGTTGGTGAGGAGTTGAATGAGCATGGCGAGTTGTTGTTGCTGCTGCTGGAACTGCTGCTCATGCTCATCGGTTTCCATGTCGGGGAAAGTGTGCGCTGAGTCCATAATGGTCAGATCGTACTGTCACGATTCAGACAGACGACCAGAGGACCACAATTGCGTCACACCAGAAAGTTTATTAAACTTAAGGGAAAAGGGGAAGTAGGGAGTGAATGAAGGCTCCAGGGGTAACAGGGATCCCGTCCAATGCGCTGGGTCTGTGCCCCCAGTGGCAGCGATGCGTCCTATGAAGCCGGTGGTGGGTGGTCCAGAAGTCCTGGGGGGAGACACAGACACAACAGGGCGGAATGAAACCAGGCAGCAGTACAGTTCAAGGGAATCCAAAATACGTAGTAGCAAGGCAGAAGGCTGGTCAGAGTTACCGGGATTGAAGAGTAGTCAGGAGTCGTAATGGCAGAAGCAGGTCTGGATCTCCTAAGGCAGAAGAGTATCCAATAAACAGGCAGGTCCGGGGGTCACAAAACCAGGGTGAGCCAGAAGCGCGAGCAAACAGGTTCCGGGTGTGAGCTTTGCAGACGATCTGACACCGGAGAGCTGAAAGACAGGGCCTTAAATACTGGGAGAGGTTAGTGGGTAATGCAGCGCAGCTGGCAGAGTAATTAGAGCCGAGCAGAGCAGGGACAGGTGGAGCTAGTTAGGCTGAGTAGAGAGAGGGAGGTGAGCAGAGTGGAAGATAGTGGAAACCAATAAGGTGGTAACCCGGTGGAGTGAGAGGGCTCATGACAGCATGGTGGTGGCAGCATCATGCTGTGGGGATGTTTTTCAGCAGCAGGGACTGGGAGACTAGTCAGGATAGAGAGAAAGATGAACGGAGCAAAGTACAGAGAGATCCTTGATGAAAACCTGCTCCAGAGCGCTCAGAACCTCAGACTGTGGCAAAGGTTCATATTCCAACAGGACAACGACCCTAAGCACACAGCCAAGACAACGCAGGAGTGGCTTCGGGACAAGTTTCTGAATGTCATTGAGTGGCCCAGCCAGGGCCCGGCCTTGAACCCGATCGAACATCTCTGGAGAGACCTGAAAATAGCTGTGCAGCGACGCTCCCCATCCAAACTGACAGAGCTTGAGAGGATCTGCAGAGAAGAATGGGAGAAACTCCCCAAATACAGGTGTGCCAAGCTTGTAGCGTCATACCCAAGAAGACATGAGGCTGTAATCGCTGCCAAAGGTGCTTCTACAAAGTACTGAGTAAAGGGTCTGAATACTTATGTAAATGTGATATTTCAGTTATTATTATTTTTTTTTTGTTGCAAAAATGTCTAAACCTGTTTTTGCTTTGTCAGTATGGGGTATTGTGTGTGGATTGATGAGGAAAAAATACAATTTAATCAATTTTAGAATAAGGCTATAACGTAACAAAATGTGGAAAAAGTCAAAGGGTCTGAATACTTTCCGAATGCACTGTAGCTCATTTAAGACGGACTGAAATTAATGATTTAATTCCCTGTATCAACTCTATAACCCTGGCATTAGAGTGCCCACTTTGCAATAGTCAGTTCTACAATATTCCTCATCATGAATTTATGTTGAATATAAGGAAATGGAACCTACACTAATTGAAACATAGATCTCAAGAACTGTATATAGCTATTATATTAATCTATTCTACAGCAAATCACATAGGTACATGTCACGCCCAGGTCTAGACCAGACCAGGGGCAACAGGGAGGCGAAGAGTGAGAGGTCGTCACGCCCTGAGCCGGATCCGCCTCCTAGGCGGAATGCCCACCGGGCCCCTACCCTGTTATGTTTATGTTGCGCGGTCGGAGTCCGCACCTTTGGGGGGGGGCGGGTACTGTCACGCCCTGACTCAGGGGACTCGTATATGTTGAGTCAGGGTGCGTAGTTTCTATGTTGTGTATTTCTATGTTTTAGTTTCTATTATGTCTAGGTCTATGTTGGCCGGTGTGGTTCCCAATCAGAGGCGGCTGTCGCTCGTTGTCTCTGATTGGGGACCATACTTAGGCAGCCTATTGGCACTAGTGGGTTGTGGGATCTTGTTCCGTGTGAGGTATGTTGTTTGTCTACCTTGGACTTCACGTTTCGTTTCATTTGTTGTTTTGTCGTGGTGTTTATTCAGTATAAATAAACATGTATGCATATCACGCTGCGCCTTGGTCCGTCCCGTCTGTAAACGAGCGTGACAGAAGATCCCACCAAACGAGGACCAAGCAGCGTGTTCAGGAGCAAACGCCGGGAATTAAACAGGAGGTTACATTAGTAGATGTCCTCCTCGGTTGGGGGAGAATTACGGAGGAGGATGCCGTCCGTTACCGGAAGGCGATGAAGGAGGATGCCCAGGTAGGAGAGGAGAAACGGCACCAACAGTGTCGACGACGGAGACCCAAGAGGCAACCCCAATAACATTTTTTTGGGGGGGGGCACAAGGTGTGGACGACGAGGCAGCAGGAGGCCGTTAAAGGGCAGATCTGCAGGTTAGGAGAGGAGGCCACCATGTTACGGGGGCTATTGGTTCAGAGGGAGCAGGAGTTATTCGGTCAGAGGGAGGTGCTACAGGAGGCTAAAAGGGAGAAGGAAAGTGTAGAGGCACGGCGAGAGGAGCTGGTTAGGCAGCAGAAGGAGCGGGGGTTAATAAAGGAACCCAGTCCCGCTCCTCGCACCAAGCAAGTGGTGCGTGTCGCCAGTCCGGTCCGGCCCGTTCCTGCCCCTCGCACCAAGCCAGTGGTGCGCGTCGCCAGCCCGGCCCGGCCCGTTCCTGCCCCTCGCACCAAGCCAGTGGTGCGCGTCGCCAGCCCGGTCCGGCCCGTTCCTGCCCCTTGCACCAAGCCAGTGGTGCGCGTCGCCAGCCCGGCCCGGCCCGTTCCTGCCCCTCGCACCAAGCCAGTGGTGCGCGTCGCCAGCCCGGCCCGGCCCGTTCCTGCCCCTCGCACCAAGCCAGTGGTGCGCGTCGCCAGCCCGGTCCGGCCTGTTCCTGTCCCTCACACCAAGCCAGTGGTGCGCGTCGCCAGCCCGGCCCGGCCTGTTCTTGCCCCTCGCACCAAACCAGTGGTGCGCGTCGCCAGCCCGGCCCGGCCTGTTCCTGCCCCTCGCATCAAGCCTGTGGTGCGCGTCGCCAGCCCGGTCCGGCCTGTTCCTGCCCCTCGCACCAAGCCAGTGGTGCGCGTCGCCAGCCCGGCCCGGCCTGTTCCTGCTCCCCGCACCAAGCCAGTGGTGCGCGTCGCCAGTCCGGTACGGCCCGTTCCTGCTCCCCACACCAAGCCAGTGGTGCGTGTGTCCAGTCCAGCACGGCCCGTGCCTGTTCCACCGGTGCCTGGTCCGGCACCGGTCAGCTGCTCCACTCCGGAGCCAGAGCAGTCCGCTCCACTGGGGTCCAGTCCAGATCCGGTCAGCGGCTCCACTCCGGAGCCAGAGCAGTCCGCTCCACCGGTGCCCAGGCCAGCTCCGGCCAGCGGCTCCAGTCCGGAGCCTGTGCAGTCCGCTCCACCGGTGCCCGGTCCAGCTCCGGTCAGCGGCTCCGGTCCAGACCCAGACGTCAGCCCCTCTCCAGGTTCGGGGTCTCCCACACCAGGGTCCAGACTGGGCCTGGCGTATCGTGGGAGGAAGGAGAGGGGAAGCAACGCGCCGAGGTCTAGACCAGACCAGGGGCGCAACAGGGAGGCGAAGAGTGAGAGGTCGTCACGCCCTGAGCCGGATCCGCCTCCTAGGCGGAATGCCCACCGGGCCCCTACCCTGTTATGTTTATGTTGCGCGGTCGGAGTCCGCACCTTTGGGGGGGGCGGGTACTGTCACGCCCTGACTCAGGGGACTCGTATATGTTGAGTCAAGGTGCGTAGTTTCTATGTTGTGTATTTCTATGTTGTAGTTTCTATTATGTCTAGGTCTATGTTGGCCGGTGTGGTTCCCAATCAGAGGCGGCTGTCGCTCGTTGTCTCTGATTGGGGACCATACTTAGGCAGCCTATTGGCACTAGTGGGTTGTGGGATCTTGTTCCGTGTGAGGTATGTTGTTTGTCTACCTTGGACGTTTCGTTTCATTTGTTGTTTTGTCGTGGTGTTTATTCAGTATAAATAAACATGTATGCATATCACGCTGCGCCTTGGTCCGTCCCGTCTGTAAACGAGCGTGACAGTACAACAACTTTCTGCAATTCACATTTGGCTATAGGCTATATGCAAAGACTTTGGTTTAAAATTCCCATTCTGGTATTAATATAATATTTATTTGTCAAATTATCAGCTATACATGTGACATTGCTATAATAATCTCTGTATTTACAATATGAAGTTTGTTTGACCCATTGTGCTTTTACTTATCAATGCGATGCAACCAAACCTATTATTACTCTATGGTTGACTACTTAATTGGTGCTAAATAGCAGCTCATCACCTTGTATGTGTTTAGTGAAATGGAGTAGACATGAGTCATTCATCAATGTAGAATAAATTACATGTTGTAATATCCATCATATTAAACAAGGTTGCCCTAATGTTCCACTGACAGTTATTCAAATGGGAGAAGCCTCCAACTGCAGCAGATAGAAAACAAGCTCATGCCCCAGAATCGGACTCACGGGTGTCCTAGGCACAATGATGTCCTATTGGGATTATGGTAAGGGATGGGGTTATTGTTGGGTTGGGGTTAAGGACTAGGATGTGATAGTGCCTGCTGAAGCTGGATAATATTGAGACAAAAGGGTATATTTACTCTCTAAAGGCCAAGTCATACAGTATCTCACAAAATTGAGTACACCCCTCACATTTTTGTAAGTATTTGAGTATATCTTTTCATGTCACAACACTGAAGAAATGACACTTTGCTACAATGTAAAGTAGTGAGTGTACAGCTTGTATAACAGTGTAAATTTGCTGTCCCCTCAAAATAACTTTAATGTTAATGCCAACTTTAAACCGCTGGCAACAAAAGTGAGTACACCCCTAAGTGAAAATGTCCAAATTGGGCCCAATTAGCCATTTTCCCTCCCCGGTGTCATGTGACTCGTTAGTGTTACAAGGTCTCAGGTGTGAATGGGGAGCAGGTGTGTTAAATTTGGTGTCATTGCTCTCACACTCCCTCATACTGGTCACTGGAAGTTCAATATGGCACCTCATGGCAAAGAACTCTCTGAGGATCTGAAAAAAAAGAATTGTTGCTCTACATAAAGATGGCCTGGGCTATAAGAATATTGCCAAGACCCTGAAACTGAGCTGCAGCACGGTGGCCAAGACCATACAGCAGTTTAACAGGACAGGTTCCACTCAGAACAGGCCTCGCCATGGTCGACCAAAGAAGTTTAGTGCACGTGCTCAGCATCATATCCAGAGGTTGTCTTTGGGAAATAGACGTATGAGTGCTGCCAGCATTGCTGCAGAGGTTGAAGGGGTGGGGGGTCAGCCTGTCAGTGCTCAGACCATACGCTGTCCCAGAAGGAAGCCTCTTCTAAAGATGATGCACAAGAAAGCCCGCAAACAGTTTGCTGAAGACAAGCAGACTAAGGACATGGATTACTGGAACCATGTCCTGTGGTCTGATGAGACCAAGATAAACTTATTTGGTTCAGATGGTGTCAAGCGTGTGTGGAGGCAACCAGGTGAGGAGTACAAAGACAAGTGTGTCTTGCCTACAGTCAAGCATGGTGGTGGGAGTGTCATGGTCTGGGGCTGCATGAGTGCTGCCGGCACTGGGGAGCTACAGTTCATTGAGGGAACCATGAATGCCAACATGTACTGTGACACACTGAAGCAGAGCATGATCCCCTCCCTTCGGAGACTGGGCCGCAGGCCAGTATTCCAACATGATAACGACCCCAAACAAACCTCCAAGACGACCACTGCCTTGCTAAAGAAGCTGAGAGTATAGGTGATGGACCTGCTAAGCATGTCTCCAGACCTAAACCCTATTGAGCATCTGTGGGGCATCCTCAAACGGAAGGTGGAGGAGTGCAAGGTCTCTAACATCCACCAGCTCAGTGATGTCGTCATGGAGGAGTGGAAGATGACTCCAGTGGCAACCTGTGAAGCTCTGGTGAACTCCATGCCCAAGAGAGTTAAGGCCACACAAAATATTGACACTTTGGGCCCAATTTGAACATTTTCACTTAGGGGTGTACTCACTTTTGTTGCCAGCGGTTTAGACATTAATGGCTGTGTGTTGAGTTATTTTGAGGGGACAGCAAATTTACACTGTTATACAAGCTGTACACTCACTACTTTACATTGTAGCAAAGTGTCATTTCTTCAGTGTTGTCACATGAAAAGATATACTCAAATATTCACAAAAATGTGAGGGGGGTACTCACTTTTGTGAGATACTGTATGTCTTAATCGTGTAATCTTTGTTTTCCCATAGGCCTAGAGCTAACAACTGGAAATGTAAAATCATACTATTCATTTGTATCTATTAAAACCAACATATGGGCTGTTTATACACTCTTTTATCCCAAAACCATAATAAATTGTGTGCTTACTTAAATTTAGTGACATAGTTAATCATACAGCACCTATGCAGCTCTGGGAGTTATGGATGTATTATAATGGACTGTCATGCCATTCAGCAGATGGGCATTCCAGATGGCTCAGACCGTCTCCAGAGCTGGCTCAGACCGTCTCCCCCCCTCTGCCACCCCACCACCACAACCTCATCCCCACCCGCACCCCCTTTTTTTGTTGAATTGAATGTTCTTGTCTATAACTGTTCTGTACTTTGTCATGTATTTGTACGTTTTATGGGGACCCCAGGAACAGTAGCTCCTGCATGTGCAGTAGCAAATGGGGATCCTAATAAACTAAACTAAACACCCTTTCCACGAGCTCCAGTTCTCCAGCCCCAGTGCTCCCATTCCTCCAGCCCCAGCGCTCCCATTTCTCCAGCCCCAGCACTCACATTCCTCCAGCCCCAGCACTCCCAATCCTCCAGCCCCAGCGCTCCCATTCCTCCAGCCCCAGCGCTCACATTCCTCCAGCCCCAGCACTCCCACTCCTCCAGCCCCAGCACTCCCATTCCTCCAGCCCCAGCACTCCCACTCCTCCAGCCCCAGCACTCCCATTCCTCCAGCCCCAGCACTCCCAATCCTCCAGCCCCAGCACTCCCATTCCTCCAGCCCCAGCGCTCAAATTCCTCCAGCCCCAGCGCTCACATTCTTCCAGCCCCAGCCCCCACATGGCTTACCTGTAAACCAGTGTGTCGTCTGCAGTGCTGTTGTACTGGATCTGGTACATCCTGATGCCTGGGATGTGGCGCTCGGAGGGCCAGCGAATCACAGCTGAGGAGGAGGTCAGCTCGGCCACCACCACCCTCCTGTCCTGGTGCTTGTCATGGCCCTTGGTGTCATTGCCTGACTTGGAAGAGGTGGTGATGTCAGAGAGGCCCCGATCGGCCTCGCGCATGTGGTGCAATGTGTTGTTGACGAACAGGGGCAGCGGGATCATGTTGATCTCCACGGCAGCTGTGGCAATACCTGCAGCGTTGGAGGCCACACAGTTGAAGGCACCGCTGTCCTTCAGGGTGGTGATGAGAATGTCCAAGGTACCGTTGTCATACAGGATGGTGCGGGAATTGTTGTGCACCAGCTTGCCGTCGGGGAAGCGCCAGTGGATGGCCGGGTCCGGGTCTCCCATGGCCTTGCACTTGAGGGTGACCCCCTGGCCCTCCATAACGTAGGGCTTGGTGGACAGGTTCTTGGTGATGAGCGGGGGCTCACAGATGAACTCCTCCTCCTGGATGGACCAGAAGTACTTGTCCATGAGGTGCTCCGGGGAGGCGCATGTCTCCAGGTCATCCTCCCGGGTCAGTCTGCGGAGCCACAGCAGCTCACAGTTACAGTGGAGAGGGTTCCCCCCGAAGCTCACTGCCAAGGAGGACGGGTTGGAGCTCTTGGCGTCTGACAGCACCTGGGCGTGCTGAAACAGGCTGTCCGGAGGTAGCTTCTGCAACCGGTTGGAGGTCATATCCAGACGAACCAGCTTGGTGAGGAGCGTGAAAGTCCCAGCTCCGATGTGATCGATCAGGTTGTGATCAAGGGTGAGGGTGTTGATGTGGCTCATCCTGCCTATCTCCTCCCAGGGCAGGGTCCTCAGGTTGTTGTTGGACAGATCCAGGTCCTCGATGGTTGACACAAACTCATCAAAGGAGGTATGGGCCACGTGGTGGATCTGGTTGTTTCCCAGTATGAGGTGGCGGAGGTTGACCAGGCCTTTGAAGTGATCGCTCTTGATGACACTGAGGCGGTTGCCGTCCATGTGGAGGGCTCGTAGGGAGCGCAGGCCCAGGAAGGCGTGGGGCGTGATCTGGCTGATGGTGTTACGGGACAGGGTGAGGTGGACCAGGCTGGTCATGTTGAAAAAGTCTTTCCTGCGGATGATGGTGATAAAGTTGTCTGTAAGGCGCAGCTCCACGGTCTTGCGGTCGATGGTTGGGGGCACAAACAGCAGACCTGTCTTAGCGCAGAGCAGAGTCAGAGTGGGGGAGAGGTGCTGGCAGATGCAGCGGCCGGGGCAGTTGTAGCCCTTCACCAGCACCGCACACAGAAGTACACACAGCAGCATACACACAACCAGCCGCTCCATGGTCTGTCTGTCTGTCTGTCAGCTTCCAGATCCTGGAACAGATAGAGATAGAAAGAGAAATGGGAGAGATACATTAAAATAGGTATATTTGGGGGGTTTAAAATCATACCATTTATAATTAACATATGTTACACAAATGAAGTCATCAACCAAGATGATGGAAACTGCCAGTAGGGTACCGATCACCAGAGAGACATGTGAGACATGTCAGAGGTTGTTGATAGTGTGGTGAGATGATAGATGACTGAACTGTTGCGCCCCTGCCATCGCATTATTCCAGTAAAAAAAACACTGAATGGTCAGGCAAAACAAACACGAACTGGATAATATGCCAGCAGACTGCTGCGTCAATGTCGATCCCATCCAATTGTGAATAATTGCAGTGTCGATTTTATGTTTTATGGTTTGTGTGTTTTTCTAGCTCTGAACATCACAACAGTGTAGGGAATTAAGGGGAGAAAGGGTGCTTGTCAGCACTGCTTAAGGATTTATATGACCTTTTCATGCTCCCTTCACTCTTCATGCTTCAGAAATGTGCTGCAGAATTAGACATCAGTCTGTCAAGTAAATCATAGCAACAAAACGTGAAGGTGAAAAGTGAGATGAGAGACCTTTGTTCTAAATCCATCAGATGGAGGTATTATTAGGTGGTTCTTAGGTGTTGAGGCTGATCTTCAGATTCTCTGATCCCCATTTAGTGCTATTGATTCCAGCTCTGTGAGAACATAAGTGACAGGTGCAAAAAGAGATCCTTGGGTGTAATAACCACCAAATCCCAATGGAACCCCATTCTTTTATGACGTCTTCCATATTGCCATGCAATAGTTTTCTCTATTTTTGGCATCAATCTTTGTTGCTCATACATTTAACCCTTGATGTTTATCACAGATGGAGTCCATTTAGGGATATGATGATAACTGACTGTTCTCCATGGGTAGCCAATCATTCCTGGCTATGTGCTTTGAAAATAACAACCGTCTGCTGTCCTCTAGACTGTCAGTCTTTTGATTTATCTTTAGCTTGCCTTTCACCTTTGGATCAGATGTTCTTTATCTTTCCATTTCTTTATCGTATATATCACACATTAAGTAATTCATGTAGTCCCGTGTAGCTCAGTTGGTAGAGCATGGCGTTTGCAACGCCAGGGTTGTGGGTTTGATTCCCACGGGGGGCCAGTATGAAAATGTATGCACTCACTAACTGTAAGTCGCTCTGGATAAGAGCATCTGCTAAAATGTAAATGAATCTTTTGATTATTGTACTGTATTGAGAAAACATATATTCAACTTTTTAGTCAATGAAACTCAAGATATAGAGAGCAGAACGTGAACAATATCTACTAAGTTTGACTACAACAACCTATTGTATTCCTTTATGTATATTTCCTATATGTAAATTTACATTGAGGTCAAATCTGTTTTTCACACTCAGAGAATGTCACACCGGGGGGGTTCTTCTGTGAGAAATAATTTCAAAACTCCAGAGAGAATCCATTTATTTAGAAAAGCCCCTTTATTGCTGGCAGCACACTGTGCCTGGCTTGTGTAAATTAATTATCTCAATGTGACCCTTTTTTAGAAGCTGGGGAGGTTACATTAATAAAGTAGGTTATAGCAAAACAAATCTTATTTCATAGAACAAAAGTCTTATACAATGTGTTCTCGGTTGGGCTGAAAATATGTTTAATCACTGCAAAAAATCATTTGTCTCATATACTTTTAGATAGAATATTGTTCTCCAATAATTGTGTAAGCATTCAATGGTAACTAGGCCACAGAGCTCATGGTTTCTCTGAGGACCATCTGTGCTCTAGCGTTTCCTGCCATCACCATCGCAGATACTCTATTGATCTCTCAGTATCTCCGGTGAAGAAAAAAAAAACGTTGTTGCCAAGGCAACTCCGGTGTAGAATGTAGGTCTTTGAATCGCATTAATATGTTAAGCTGCCAGAAAAACGAGGCTTCAATCCTAATGGAGATAGGGAAGATAAGGACATTTACAAGACCTTGTATCAGCCACCCACTTCAAAACCACACTAAATGTGTCTATAGGTGAGGAGGACGCAAGGAGCATATACAACTATGTATTGGAATTCAAGTGCAAACTGAAATTAATGAATGAGTAATACACTGGTGGCAATGCTGTCTTTGTATTTGATTGAGGATCTTTCTTGTATCTGGGAAGAACTCTCAAATTATTCCGGCTCAAAATCGTATTATTGCATTATACACCAGCTATATTTGAAAACCACAAAAGAGTGCCACCCTTTTGGAGAGAGTGCAGATGAAGATGTGAGGAGCTCATTACATATTTGCTCTGAGTGGCAAAAGACAGAGTTAATAAGATTACCTAGTGGTCCAGTCTTACCTTAGCCAACCACAACAAGCCTATTCATTATCAATTAAAAGTCTAATTACGACATTAATTAATTATTCAGAACATGTCTCTTTTTTTTGGGGGGGGTGGATCAGCTTAATATTGCAGATAGATTGTATCTTCTATCAATGTAATTGTCTGCATCACTTCCAATCCCCTGTGTTTTTTATATATATACTCCCATTTATTACTTTTCAACCCCGCCATCCTTTCCCTACTTGGAATAAATTAGTGAACAACAATGCCCAGGCCTCTACTTCCGGTCTATACTTACTATCTACACCTTATGGACAGAGTTAATTTTACAATAATTATATTATATATATATATATATATATATATATATATATATAAATATATATATATATATATATATATATATATATATATATATATATATATATATATATATATATATATATATTGGCTCCTGAACTACTTCTACTCTCAACCTCTCCGATCATTTTCATGATGTCCATCCGGTTTGCTTCTATATGCCATATCTTTCTAACTGTGCTCTTTCCCAAAAGCTCCCAACATACAACCTATATACTTATTATGGGCACAGTACTCTTACATTATTAGCTATCTTTATTATTATTTGTTGTTATTTGTTATTAGTCCCATCCTTCAACTCTATTCAATACCTCCCATCTATCTCTTAATACAATCCATATAGGATTTCTATTTGCCATATATATTTCAACCGTACTGTGATGTTTTACAAAAGTTCTGAACCTTTCTATTCTCATTGTTTCTACAAATTGTGAATTAAAAATAAACATTTTTGCTAAAAGTATTATTATATTATTGATCGATTGACTATGACTTTTCAGATCACGCAGTAATGCTATCTGCAAGGTTAGCTCCAGGTAAATATTGCAATCCTTTAGCCATTCCTGGACCTGTGTCCAAAAACAAGCTACAAATGGACAGAACCAAAACAAATGATCTAATGATTCTGTCTCTTCACAGCAAAATCTGCAGAGCTGGGAAGATTGTATCCCCCATATAAATAACATTCTATTGGTAGCAAGAATTTTATATAATAATTTAAATTGAAAGATTCTAATTTTTGAATCCGGTGTCATTTTGCGTGTCAGTTCATAAACACTATGCCATGGGATCGGTACGTCAAAGATCTCTTCCCAACTATTTTGCAATCTATATGGGACGGCTTTCAATCCTTTGGTCCTTAAGTGAAACTGATATACTTTTTTATTTATCACAGTTTTTCTTAACCAATTATGTTCTTTAATGCAAGGCCGACAGACAAGTTCCTTACTTTCTCCCCCTTCCACTTTCCTCTTCCACTTTTGCGGTAATGCTGCAATTATTTGGTTGTAATTTTGGGTAGAGCAGACATTTCCATATGTTTTTGTTAGCTGCATGTGCGACATAACTCCACCAGTCCTACCGATTATATCATTTACGAAGATTATACCTTTTTTAAACATTCTGTCAAAAAATAAAGTTTTTTTGTCAATTAGTATATTTGAATTTAACCACAATATTTGTTGCATTATTTGTTATGTCGTTTCTGGAGGATTAAATTGAAATTGCAACCAACTTTCTATGGCTTTTAGAAATAGTGATATTTGGGAGATGATTTCCTTTTCAAATAACTGCAAATTAGTTGTTGTAATTTGAATAAAGGGAAAAAGGCCTTTCTTGAACATTGGGTGAGACAATCTTATTAATTTGCTTGAGAACCAGTTCGGATTTAAGTATAACTTTTGTATGACTGAAGCTTTTAGTGATAGGTCTAATGCTTTAATATTTAATAATTTCTGTCCTCCGAATTCATATTCATTATATAAATACAGTGGGGAAAAAAAGTATTTAGTCAGCCACCAATTGTGCAAGTTCTCCCACTTAAAAAGATGAGAGAGGCCTGTAATTTTCATCATAGGTACACGTCAACTATGACAGACAAATTGAGGGAAAAAAATCCAGAAAATCACATTGTAAGATTTTTTATGAATTTATTTGCAAATTATGGTGGAAAATAAGTATTTGGTCACCTACAAACAAGCAAGATTTCTGGCTCTCACAGACCTGTAACTTCTTCTTTAAGAGGCTCCTCTGTCCTCCACTCGTTACCTGTATTAATGGCACCTGTTTGAACTTGTTATCAGTATAAAAGACACCTGTCCACAACCTCAAACAGTCGCACTCCAAACTCCACTATGGCCAAGACCAAAGAGCTGTCAAAGGACACCAGAAACAAAATTGTAGACCTGCACCAGGCTGGGAAGACTGAATCTGCAATAGGTAAGCAGCTTGGTTTTAAGAAATTAACTGTGGGAGCAATTATTAGGAAGTGGAAGACATACAAGACCACTGATAATCTCCCTCGATCTGGGGCTCCGCGCAAGATCTCACCCTGTGGGGTCAAAATGATCACAAGAATGGTGAGCAAAAATCCCGAACCACACAGGGGGACCTAGTGAATGACCTGCAGAGAGCTGGGACCAAAGTAACAAAGCCTACCATCAGTAACACACTACGCCGCCAGGGACTAAAATCCTGCAGTGCCAGACGTGTCCCCCTGCTTAAGCCAGTACATGTCCAGGCCCGTCTGAAGTTTGCTAGAGTGCATTTGGATGATCCAGAAGAGGATTGGGAGAATGTCATATGAAACCAAAATAGAACTTATTGGTAAAAACTCAACTCGTCGTGTTTGGAGGACAAAGAATGCTGAGTTGCATCCAAAGAACACCATACCTACTGTGAAGCATGGGGGTGGAAACATCATGCTTTGGGGCTGTTTTTCTGCAAATGGACCAGGACGACTGATCCGTGTAAAGGTAAGAATGAATGGGACCATGTATCGTGATATTTTGAGTGAAAACCTCCTTCCATCAGCAAGGGCATTGAAGATGAAACGTGGCTGGGTCTTTCAGCATGACAATGATCCCAAACACACCGCCCGGGCAACGAAGGAGTGGCTTCATAAGAAGCATTTCAAGGTCCTGGAGTGGCCTAGCCAGTCTCCAGATCTCAACCCCATAGAAAATCTTTGGAGGGAGTTGAAAGTCCGTGTTGCCCAGCGACAGCCCCAAAACATCACTGCTCTAGAGGAGATCTGCATGGAGGAATGGGCCAAAATACCAGCAACAGTGTGTGAAAACCTTGTGAAGACTTACAGAAAACGTTTGACCTGTGTCATTGCCAACAAAGGGTATATAACAAAGTATTGAGAAACTTTTGTTATTGACCAAATACTTATTTTCCACCATAATTTGCAAATAAATTCATAAAAAATCCTACAATGTGATTTTCTGGATTTTTTTTTCTCATTTTGTCTGTCATAGTTGACGTGTACCTATGATGAAAATTACAGGCCTCTCTCATCTTTTTAAGTGGGAGAACTTGCACAATTGGTGGCTGACTAAATACTTTTTTTCCCCACTGTATGCCCTTTTAATTTTGTCTGGCTTGCCGTTCCAAATAAAATTGAATATTTTTTTCTCATATAATTTAAAAAACTGTTCGCTAGGCGTAGGCAAGACCATAAGCAAATAGGTAAACTGGGATAATACTAAAGAGTTAATCAGGGTGATTTTTCCACAAATTGACAGGTATTTTCCTTTCCATGGTAGTAAGATCTTATCTAACTTTCTATTAAAATGTATTGAAGTGAGATCATTTATTTCCTTTGGGATATATATTCCAAGTATATCCACATCACCATCAGACCATTTTATTGGTAAACTACATGGTAATGTAAAAATTGTATTTTTTAGTGATCCAATACGTAATATAGTACATTTGTCATAATTTGGTTGTAATCCAGAGCGGTTAGAAAATGTATCTGGATCCTCTATGAGGCTGTGGAGGGATTCTAGTTGTGGATTTAAAAGAAAACATGAATAATCAGCGTACAATGACACCTTTGTTTATAAGCCCTGGATTTCTAATCCTCTGATATTATTATTGGATCTGATTTTAATAGCTAACATCTCGATGGCCACAATAAATAGATATGCCGATAGTGGACAACCTTGTTTCAGTCCTCTTGACAGTTTAAAACTTTATGAGAAATAGCCATTATTTACTATTTTACACCTAGGGTTACTATACATGATTTTGACCCATTTTATAAGAGATTCTCCAAAATCTAAATGCTCCAGGCATTTATATATAAACCCCAGTCGAACTTTATCAAATGCCTTTTCGAAGTCTGCTATGAATAGCAGGCCTGGATTCCCATATTTTCCATAGTGTTCTATTGTTTCCAATACTTGCCTTATATTATCTCCAATGTATCTTCCATGTAAAAAACCTGTCTGATTAGAATGAATAATATCCGACAATACCTTTTTAATTCTATGCGCTATACATTTTGCTAGGATTTTTGCATCACAACACTGAAGTGTAAGGGGCCTCCAATTTTGTAAATGGACTGGATCTTTATATTTTCCACTTGTATCCTGTTTCAGTAATAATGAGATCAGACCTTCTTCTTGAGTGTCAGATAATCTACCATTTACATAGGAGTGGTTAAAACATGCTAATAACGGTCCTCTTAGTATATCAAAAAAGGTTTGGTATACCTCGACTGGTATGCCATCCAACCCTGGATTTTTCCCAGACTTAAAGTCTTTAATTGCATCCAGAAGTTCCTCCTCTGTAATTTCACCTTCACATGAGTCTTTTTGTGTGGCTGTTAATTTGACATTATCAATAGAAAAAAAATCTCTACAATTAGCTTCAGTTAGAGGAGATGGAGGCGACTGAAAATAAAACATATGCTTAAAGTACTTTGTGTCTTCCTTCAAAATATAATTTGGTGAATTATGGGTGACTCCGTCAATTGTAACCAGTTTCATTAAGTTCTTTTTGGTAGCATTCCTATGTTGAAGATTAAAAAATAATTTTGTGCATTTTTCCCCATATTCCATCCAGTTTGCTTTATTTTTATAATATATTACACTTGATCTTTCTTGAATAAGTTTCTCCATTTCTTTTTGTTTTTCCTCTAATTTATTCTGAGCCTCTATGTTACAGTTTTTATTGCCATCTATCTGTTCTGTTAGACTTTCTATTTCCTTTCTTAGTATAAACTCTTTTGACCTAAATTGCTTTTGTTTTCGAGATGAGTACTGAATTGCATGGCCTCTAAAGGCACATTTAAAGGTGTCCCATACAATAAGGGGATTCGCTGTACCTATGTTATGTTGGAAAAAGTCAGTTATAAATTCCTTTGTTCTAATTATAAATAAATTATCATCCAATAGGCTTTGATTACATTTCCAATATCCTCGCCCACGTGGAAATTCAGTAAGAGTAATGTATATGCCTATTATGTGATGGTCTGACCGCATTCTGTCCCCTATCAACACTTTTTTTTACTTTTGGTGCCAACGAGAATGAGATAAGAAAGAAGTCAAGACGACTAGCTTGATTCAGTCTCCGCCATGTATATCTCACTAGATCAGTATATTTAAGCCTCCATATATCTACTAGTTCTAATGTATCCATGACATTCACAATTTCCTTAAGAGCATGTGGGTGATTGTTTGTGGTGTGATTTCCTTTACGGTCCATTGAGCTATTTAAAACAGTATTATAATCCCCCACCATAATAATATTGTCTTGAATTGCTTGCAGGGTTGATAATTTATTATATATATTGTCAAAGAATTGTGGATCATCATTATTTGGTCCGTAAAGGTTAATGAGCCATATCTGTTTATGGTCCAATAACATATTTAAAATAATCCATCTACCTTGCGTATCTATTTTGACAATTTGCACATTACTATTAATTAATATCATCACCCCTTTTGAATTTCTTTGCCCATGGGAGAAGTATATCCCCCCCATTCTTTTTTCCACGCTACTTCATCTCGAATTGTTGAATGAGTTTCCTGTATACAATAGATATTATATTCCTTCTCTTTGAGCCATGTAAATATTGTTCTTCTTTTGTTATTATCAGCTAAGCCATTACAATTATAACTGGCTATACTTATTTCACCATACACCATAATGAGATACAAGTTTCAAGTCTATTTATCATTATATATGTTTGTAAATTTACCAATAAAAAAATACCGTAATGATTGAGTGTCCATATAGCTGTACCGTGATATTTTCATTGCTACGGAGTAACCCTTCAATTGTTCTCCACTAATTCCCCCGCTAAAGCCCCTCCCCATCCCAAGTTGAGCCGTCATCCCAGTGATCAGCATCCCACCCACGTCCCTCCGGATCCCTAAGGCCCCGAGAGGCCAGGACCCATCCATCGAAAACAGCACACAGTGCCACCCACAAAACAGAAGCAGATTAACCGCCAAAAGCATTTCCAATGCTTTCACCTCTATATATATATCTATATAACTATTTTTTTAAAATTATGCATATCCTATTTTCCATCATTATCAATTAATATGCGTAATAATGTCGGCAGTTCACGCGTAGGATTCTAACATATAACCCGGATTGCCATTGTATTACATTTAATTCATTGACAAGCAATTATTATCCTAGCAAATAATTCCCGTGGTCCATCCCATACCCCCCCTCCCCCCAACATCCCCACCCCCCACAACAGATGCCAGACAAGCACACACGCACATACTCACATACTCCAACACACTCAACCCCCCTCCTCCACAATCCACCATAAAATCAGATACTCAACGGCTGTTATATCCCAGAGCCCAACTCGAGAAATAACCTGATTTACGAGTGCATATACAGTTAAAGCTGATTGAGAAAGCATGCAGATTGAGCAGAAATTGATAACAATGTGAGATTTGATTAATCTACTTAATCTATGTCAAGTCCTAGGTGATGGAGATCAGATCCACCCTCTTCACCTGAGACACAAACACTCTGATCCCCTGTTGTAACCATTTTCCCAAGCATCTCCGTGCGGTCAGACCTTTGATTATTTTGTGCCACCTGGGCCACAATGATAAATCCCCTCTCTAATTATTCAGAACATTTCTTAGTTAAATAACCTCCATAACTTGTGTCTGATATCTAATTAACAAATTAGCCCCTATCAAGAAGAGGGAACTCCTCAAGGTTATTCTTTGAAATGTCTTATCAAAACATCTGACCAATCCACACAGAATATCAAGAATGTCAATTCCCCATTGTCATTGGGATCTTCTCATTTAAATTATCAATGCAAGCAATATAGAGTATTTTCAACAATGCTAAAAGAGTTGTTAATTATTTTTCATGTCAGGACAGTAAATGATATGAAACCTTCTCTGCTATCAACACATTTATATCAATTAAAATCTAATTAATACGAATTTGAATGTGACATTGTAAATGGTAAATTATAACTGACCATGAGGAAAGCAATGTCCTTTCCATAGTTCAGAAAAGGCCACCTCATTCTATACACACCCACAACGTGGTCAATTTATGCTTATTTATTTCCTATGTGACTGTCAGGCGAGAGTAAATTCCAATTAGACAATGTAGACAGTGAACCTTTAGCTGGCCCACAGTGACTCTTGTCAGGAAACAGGCATAATTATTGACAGGCTGAGTTCATTGGAGTCAGTTCCATCTCCGCCACTAAGCCAAGCTCTGTGTGACGCTACATAACCCTAAGGAGTTCTGGTCACATTGTCTGAGAGAGAATACCTTGGTAAATACAGGACATTTGCATTTTATAATTATAGCCACATGCAAATGGCGAAAAGGATGCAGAGTGATGTGCCTTGTCTTTTCAATTACGAACCTCGCTCAAAAACTTGTCAGGGAAGCTACAATAATTTAAATGGACTAACTAGACTCAGAACCTTTAATCGTAGCAAATTCCTGAGAAGGAAGACTTTGCCATCCTACTAAATTGTAGGAAGGATTAAATGGCTATTTGAACAAGATAAGTAATTGTCAGAGGTTTATTCTACACCTACATTGACGTTTTGCTAGTCTTTTTCCTGAGATCCTAGGGAATTTAAATGGTTTTCTCTACAGTGAATTTGAACAGGCTATGAATTTGAAGAGTAAATGTGTGTGAGCCTTGATTGAGCCTTGAGACAAATGATGTGCTTGATTTATATTGAATAATTTGTTTTCTATTGTTTAAGGAACACAAAAGTTCCCATGCTCAAGAAACAAATAATGCTACTTGGCTGCCAACAAACACTGAATACAGTAAGTTCCAACAAACACTGAATACAGTAAGTGCCAACAAACACTGAATACAGTAAATGCCAACAAACACTGAATACAGTAAGTGCCAACAAACACTGAATACAGTAAGTGCCAACAAACACTGAATACAGTAAGTACTCTGTACAGAATCCCTGCTCTGAAGTAATACCAAACAAATTGTACCCTGATACATCCTTCTCCACAAAGCCCGGATTAGGTCCATGAAATTCTTCATTAGGATGGTTTGGAAAACAGAAATGACAAACTATGCATAATGGAATTACTGGATGTGGTGTTTTTCAAGCCAAACTGAATTAAGCGTAAATTGTAACCACAGAGCCAAAAAGCGTCGCCCCGTCAGCTCCCTTAATTAGTATAATAATCAGGACAATGCAAAAGTCCTCTTATTTGAGATGGCCGCTTGCCCATTTTAAGTATGGTGTGAGAAGTTGTGCATAGCTCTGTGCTGAGAATAAGAAATAAAGGCATTTTAACATTTCACAGTTAACACTATGCTGAGAACACTGGGAAAGCAATTAAGATCAACCTAAACTTCATTTTGTTAAATGAATGCATAGGGGTCAGCCATAAGGGCAGTATATTTAAGCAATAAGGCACGAGGGGGTGTGGTAAAGGGCTGTTCTTTACGCACGACGCAACGCGGAGTGCCTGGATACAGCCCTTAGCCGTGGTATATTGGCCATATACCACAAACCCCCAAGGTGCCTTATTGCTATTATAAACTGGTTACCAACGTAATTAGAGCAGTAAAAATAAATGTTTTGTCATACCCGTGGTATACGGTCTGATATACCAGTATTATTATTGTGAATAACTTCTTTTTTGATAGGCACTTGGAAAATATACATTAAAATGAGATGGAATAGTAAAAACATGATAAAGGGCTAAAAGCTATGCAATTTCAAGACTATTATCACTTTGTTTATTCTGAAAGCATTATTTACCTGAAATACCATTGACACCCAAATTATCAAGTGGAGATATTTAGACTGCAAGTAGATAAACAAATTCTAGTCCACTTGAATTCTGAAGATCCCTGATGTAATAAAACACTCTTGTGCACAGTTTATTCTATCAATGTAAATAGTCAGATAAAAAATAAAAAGGGACTGTAGAAAAAAGAACACTGAGCCTACTCTGTTTGTTGTAGATAATAGTGGATTGATTGATTCATGATAATTAACAGTAGTAGTCTGCTCCAGCCGGAGTCAAAGAAGGAGATAGTAGAGGTTGTGATATGGAGGTGGATATCAATCCCAGAGGCCAGTGGAGCTGTCTAGTCTGTGCTGAGTAGTATTCAGTCAATGTTCCATGTGTACACTGATTGTTGTTGCATTAATGAATCGTCCCTCCGGCGGTGAACACCAGGAAACAGTCGGTCACTGACTGCATGACCATTTTTCTTTAGCTACTGTGGAAATTAGCTGCTTACAGTCTTAAAGCAATGCCTTAGGGAGGTAAACACAACTTAAATTGCTCAGACATCTGACCTTTCTAGCCCACTTTTAATAGCACTATTATTTGAATGTAACAAATCCACAAATTGGACTGACAAAATAAAACCACCAGAGGACAGTGAGCTAGTTGGAGGGTGGTGGTGGTGGTGGTGTGGGGTGGTGTGATGGATTGGAGAGTAGAGTAGAGGGTAAATGTAAGGGACATGACTGCCCTTAACTTTCACAGAAGTAGGAGTGTGGATGATTATTTGATTGTATAGGGAAAAGGGGGATGAGTAAAAGAGATACCTGAGGGGGGCTTTTGGCTCTGCTGCTACTGATAGCTGTTACATAACATGGCTTCTTGCCATCCAGGACCTCTATACCAGGCGGTGTCAGAGGAAGGCCCTCAAAACTGTCAAAGACTCCAGCCACCCTAGTCATAGACTGTTCTCTCTACTACCGCACGGCAAGCGGTACCAGAACACCAATTCTACGTCCAAAAGGCTTCTTAACAGCTTCTACCCCCAAGCCATAAGACAGCTAATCAAATGGCTACCCGGACTATTTGCATTGTTAAGGGCTTGTAAGTAAGCATTTCACTGTAAGGTCTACACCTGTTATATTCAGCGCATGTGACAAATACAATTTGATTTGATTTGATTTGGAGGGGGGGGGGTGTTTATCTGAAATTAATTCTCATTTTCTGTTACTGGCTAATTAATAATTTGGAGACATGAAATCAAGATTTAAAGGATTATGGTCCACAAGCTAATATTGGTGCTGATTTAATAATGTCACTATTAAGATTCAGTAATTTCAGCGTCATGAACAGTGACTCTTGGTTATGATGTATGGTCTGAGACAGCTATGCTATGGCATATTAAAGAAATAGTTATGCTTAAATTCATATTTCTATTTAAATGTCTTCTTAGGTCATACGCCTGCAATAAGTGCATTCCCTTCAAGCTCCGTTGTGGTAATACTGTTAAAACACCACATTTAGATTTAGAGTGACAAAAAATGTTGCTACTGATGCACCTAAAGTTTTAATTTTATAATCAGTGAAAAACAAGTCAATATAAATGTAAGCCTTTAACTTGAGTTCTGGCCAGAGTAGTTGCTGCAGCACTGTTTTATGTTCACAACGTTCAGACTGCTGATTAATTATTCTGCATGGGACATATTTACAGACTGTCTAATAAACCCTGAATTAAACCCTAATTTCTCTGGTTTCAAATCTCCCACCCTGTGTTTATGCAATTTACCACCCTGCACCAGGCTTAATCTTTAACAGCAAAGCAACCTGCTCAGTGCCATTATTACACTTTAATATAGCACTGCTCCTGCAACTCATCCAGAAAGCTAAAGCCAGGAGAGCTCATTGTGCTGCCAGGGCCACTTATATCAGGCCTGCTTCATGTGCTGCTCCTCCTCCTTACTCCCCCCTACCCATGAGCCAATGAAAATTACAGTAACAGCTTGGACGTGACTATAATCTCAAGTGTTGCGAGCTCTGCTCCATGGCCAGGCATGAAGGCAGATGAAGGCTGTGAGGAGTGCTGCCAGGCCTCTTTGAGGACACTCTGTCTGTCTCCCGTATGCTAGAGTAGACAATGGAAGGAGAGGAGGCTCACAACCAGTTGCTCATCTGCCTGCAGTCTCATGGTACACTCCCACTCCCTCTATGTGCTTCATAAAATGAGAGCAGCAGGCTGGGCTCCTCCTTCCCTGGTCTTGTTTATGCCGTCACACAGATGGACACCAATACTGCCTGGATGAGATATTAGCCCTCTCACTGATCATAGCACCAATACACTGAACAGGCCATTCAACATTTTTAGAAGCAATAGCTACTTTTCAACAGTGAGAGTGAGGATAGTGAAATACATTCTTATGCACAGCTGGCATACGACAAGTGCCATTAACTTGACTGAGGAACACATAACAAATCTTGTTGGGAAAGCAATCTCTGTGTTGATGGATAGACTGAAACTGAAACTGAATTGACGCATAAATGCATTTTGTTGTCTTTTTCATCTAATACATGAATGCAAGGCAATGTTTCACCACAGTTCCTTGATAGAGGTGCAAAACTCTGGTTATATTAGCCAGTTGACTCTTTTATACTACTCAAACGATATCCATTAGATGTAAAAACATTATTCATAATAATTTACATAAATATTCATACGTGTAGTATGATGAAACTTTGAAAGAAAGTATTTAAAATCTCTCCCACAGAGTTGTGGAGTTGTATTAGTGTGGTTGCTTTTGGGTAGAACAACGAGGTAACAGAGATATCTATCATAACTGGCTATTACATGTTTCCATATCTTTGATCAGGGACTTCAGAAGAGTTTGGAGAACTGTCTCTGTTCCTGTTGGTGTCTGGGGGGAAGAATGAGTTATGGAAATCTCAGAGGAGTAGAAAGAAGACAATAACCACACAATAAACAACAAACAGTCAACAATGCATCTGAAAAAGCCAATGAAAATCTAAATGAGTCAGTGCAGTGGTGGATCAGATAAGGCTGCTTCAGTGAGTCTGTTACGTTCTGCTTGTGTTCACCAGCGGAGGGTGCATCTGTGCACATTACATTTACATTTGACGCTCTTATCCAGAGCGACTTACAGTTAGTGAGTGCATACATTTTCATACTGGCCCCCCGTGGGAACGAACCCACAACCCTGGCGTTGCAAGCGTGACCAGATATTAAGCAGTTGTGACTGTGAGTAAGAGGAAACAGCAAGAGGCCAAACATATAACCCACTGAGCTCCCCATGTCACTGTCACACAGCCATTGTGTCTGGTTTGGTGTTATGGTTTTCATGTGATTTGATGTTACCTGAAAGCTCGACTAAGATAGATGCATATTTTATCCAATACAAAAAAGACATCACTTCACTACTAGGAATGTTCATCAAATGACTCCATTTAATTAGCTATTCCTCAGATTCAGTGTGATACGGCTGGGCATATGGTTTTAATTTGGTGGATGATTAGTGGACAAATAACAGGGATTGAGCCCAGCAGAGAAAGTGGATGCGTCCCAAATGGCAGTATATTCCCTATATAGTGCATATCTTTGACTAGAGCCCTAAGGGCCCTGGTCAAAAGAAGTGCACTGTAAAGGGAATATGGTGCAATTTGTGATTCAGATAGTGTCTTGGCATCATGGCAGACCTGAACCCCCTGAGTATGCCTTGAGCCTCCCCTCTACAGTTTATTACTCTCTCTCTCTCTCTCTCTCTCTCTCTCTCTCTCTCTCTCTCTCTCTCTCTCTCTCTCTCTCTCTCTCTCTCTCTCTCTCTCTCTCTCTCTCTCTCTCTGCCTCTCTGCCTCTCTCGCTCTCTGCCTCTCTGCCTCTCTGCCTCTCTCTCTCTGCCTCTCTGCCTCTCTGCCTCTGCCTCTCTGCCTCTCTGCCTCTCTCCCTCTCTGCATCTCTGTCTCTCTGCCTCTCTGTCTCTCTGCCTCTCTGCCTCTCTGCCTCTCTGCCTCACTCAGCCTCCCATACTTGGTATTCCAGGAACCAGAGAGGAAAAGGCTCAGATTACTGTGAAGAGGAGAGATCTGACCACACAACACGAGGAGGAAAAGGAGGAGAGGAGGAGATGAGGAGAGCGCTGGGTAATGTAATGTCGCTGAGTCCTATCCTTCCTTCTTCATTTGGAATGGGAGTGTTTGAGGGTGATACCTCAACTTAACCTCCGTCATAGTCCTGCTTTGCTCTGATTCTTTAGTAAACACTCATATTTACAACCTGCTTACAGAGCACTGACTGTAGCTCAGATGAATGTGAATAGAGATGAACTGGAAGTAGTCCTCTACTTGTTATGGTTGTTGGTATCACCTGCATCATCCCTGACAACTATTAAACTGCAGACAAAAGAACAGCTGGAACAAAGATGTTAAACGAATATGAATGGACCAGAATGGCTTCATACAGACATTCAATAAATTACACTTTTTTTTTTTTTACATTAAAGGTTATTTCAGTAAAATATACATTCCTTGACAATGCCTAATTAAAAATGGAAGCGTTCTTTTTTATGACAACAACCCATCAGAAATTCTTATAGTGCAAGGAAATATGCAGAGGCATCCATAAAGCATGACTATTGCAGACATTGCTTGTTATCAGAAGAGGCAGGTGTGTGCGTGGGGGGGTTGTGGGTGTGCAGGGCGGGGTGTGTGGGTGTGCAGGGCAGGGTGTGTGCACTAGCTAAGCTCAGCTCAGTAACACAAGCTGGCTAATTAGCATTGCCCTCTCATTCCGTTTGAGCAGGGGAGGACAAGTGGGAGACATCATATTTCTTTGTTAGAAGCATTGTGCATCCCCTCTGACCACAGAAACCACAGGAGTTCTGACCACAGGGGGTCACAGAGGAGACAGTGTAATCCACCATCCCCACCAGGCCCCGTGGGAATGACCCCCAGCTAGCTCTCCCTTCCTTTCCCTTACACAACCAACGCCCTCAGCTCAGACAACACTACTGGCATCACATACACCTACTGGATCATCATTTACTTTAAGCAATAGTTACTGTGCAGTGACATTTTCAGGCTACATGTCTGCTGGTCCCGACTCCAGTCAGAAGACAGATGTTATGGGGGAAACAGGTACATATTGCACAGCTCTTTGAAGCACACTCTGCTCTCTGGCTGGTTGCACTCTGAAGACACAGCAGAGATGATTAAACTGGATCCTCTGGTGTACTAGGGCTTTAATTAATAGACTCACATTACGTATTATTTAGACACTGATAACTGCCTTTACATCTCTCCTTTATTTGGGGTTTATTAGCGAAAAGAAAACCCTGGTCTGTTTTGGGCTTCGTCGAAGAACAGGCCATTCGAATAATTGGTCATGCACCGGTGTCCTTGATGATGGAACAGTTTTTTGTTGTTTTTGTTGTTGTGTTTTTTTGTAGCTGGAACAGCTGGTTCCCAAGTACCAGTGATCTCCATAATCCTGCCTCTGAAGGTCTGTGATGGCCACGCTGATCCTCAACAGGGGGGCCCCTCAGGGGTGCGTGCTCAGTCCCCTCCTGTACTCCCTGTTCACCCATGACTGCATGGCCAGGCACGACTCCAACACCATCATTAAGTTTGCCGACGACACAACAGTGGTAAGCCTGATCACCGACAACGATGAGACAGCCTATAGGGAGGAGGTCAGAGACCTGGCCGTGTGGTGCCAGGATAACAACCTCTCCCTCAACGTGACCAAGACAAAGGAGATGATTGTGGACTACAGGAAAAAAAAGAGGACTGAGCACGCCCCCATTCTCATCGACGGGGCTGTAGTGGAACAGGTTGAGAGCTTCAAGTTCCTTGGTGTCCACATCACCAACAAACTATCATGGTCCAAACACACCAAGACAGTCGTGAAGAGGGCACAACAAAGCCTATTCCCCCTCAGGAGACTGAAAAGATTTGGCATGGGTCCTCAGATCCTCAAAAAGTTATACAGCTGCACCATCGAGAGCATCCTGACTGGTTGCATCACCACCTGGTATGGCAACTGCTCTGCCTCCGACCGCAAGGCACTACAGAGGGTAGTGTGTACGGCCCAGTACATCACAAGCTTCCTGCCATCCAGGACCTCTATACCAGGCGGTGTCAGAGGAAGGCCCTCAAAATTGTCAAATACTCCAGCCACCCTAGTCATAAACTGTTCTCTCTGCTACCGCACGGCAAGCGGTACCGGAGCGCCAAGTCTAGGTCCAAAAGATCTCTCAACAGCTTCTACCCCCAAGCCATAAGACTTCTGAACAGCTAATCATGGCTACCCGGACTATTTGCACAGCCACCCCACCCCCACCCCATCTTTTTACACTGCTGCTACTCTGTTAATTATTTATGCATAGTCACTTTAACTCTACCCACATGTACATATTACCTCAACTAGCCGGTGCCCCCGCACATTGACTCTGCACCGGTACCCCCCTATATATAGCCTCCCTACTGTTATTTTATTTTACTTCTGCTCTTTTTTTCTCAACACTTTTTTGTTGTTGTTGTTTTATTAAACTTTTTTATTAAAAAATAAATGCATTGTTGGTTAAGGGCTGTAAGTAAGCATTTCACAGTAATGTCTACACCTCTTGTATTCGGCGCATGTGGCAAATAACATTTGATTTGATTTGATTTGATGATGCACTCCCTCCCTAACTAGAGGGATCTCATCCGCACTATGAAAAGTTGCCCCGGGTAGGGGAACAACAGACTGCAACTGCTTAAATCAATTTGCAGTGGCTCGGTAAATAAGGCGTGGGGAGGGTTGAAAACAGCATAGGCTACTCACCAGATATCAAGCTCTGGTCTCCATGGCAGATATCACATGGGTATAGGCATCCCGTCCCTCTGGCAGTCAGTCAGTCACAGCTCTCGGAGTAGGACGACGCCCACTAGCATTAGAGAGAAACACCACCTAGAGGCCTGGGAACACAAGATAACATCTCTGGTTAAAACAGTGTAACTGTGGCTAAACTAAGTTGATGCTCAGAGCCATGGGAACTTTCCATGGCTGATTGAACACATTGTTTGAGGTTGGTCATCTGGCCACTCAATATTCTTAGAAAAGAAGACAGCATTCCCAAAGACAAGCAGTGAGACATTCATAATTTAATTGACTGATATTGACTCCTTTTCCACTTGGCATCTTTGGTAAGATGTGAACATCGATCTGATTATGAGACACAACTGAAAAAAGAAACAGAAACAGCAGGAAATACATCGGAGAAAAAGTGAGTTGGAGACACAATGACTATGGCTGTGTATCCCATCATGAATATTTCATTGCATTATTGTAGCTGAAGAAGAACAAAGTGTAAAGAGGAGCATTATGAAAATGTTTCATATTTTAACAAGAGCTTTGGAATCTATTATCCTGTGCTACAAAACACACCGGATTCTTCTTCTTTCCTGATGAAGGTGATTCACTTTATTGGCTTTATACCCATAAACTGTAGCAAATCACCCCTTATGATAAATCACCAGACTCCATGAGAATGTACATCCGTCTTAAAGACTAGCTTAGGAAACCATTTTTACTGCTAGAAACAAATAAAACTACTTCAGAAGTATTGCCAAGGTCGTAAGTCTTCGGTTTTCTCACTTGTCTCTAAAACAACCTACATAACATGTCACAAGACCGGCAGCAGAGGAGGTTCCATGCAATGCTACATAGATTACCATATTGCTCTCATTTGTCTGCACAGAGCCCCTCATTTATGAAAACAGAATTCTCCACTCAGGTTTGCCATCTATTTGTATTTAGAATGGGGTTCCAGGGTTGTCACCTCCAGCTATTCATCCATCCAATTAACTACTGTATTTATGATGGAAGCTTTTTCTTAGTGTTACGTTCAGTCCCACCTTCTGTAATCCAATTCCACTTAGAGACTTTGCATTACATAGGAGAAAGTTACAAGGAAACAATGGAAGACTGACTGTGGGTGCCCTCAAATGACCTTATCTGTCATTATTCAGCAAGCAATTAGAACAGTAAACAATTGGAGGTTGATAATTCATAATCATACCCTCATGCATGTTATCTATTCTAATTATCTGCATCTGGCAGCCATTTTTTCAAGTCTGTCTTCGAATCTACAGCTTAGTTATCCTGTGTAACATTACAGTGGTGTGAAAAGTGCAGTCCTTGGCTGGTGCATGAAGTTGTCCTTTTGTTTTCTAACAACATGTCCTTGGATTTTCCACAATGGGCTTAACAGATTTCCCATTTTATCTCTGTCTCTCAGCCACCCCATCACCTGGCTCACACTGATAAGTCTTGTAGGGTCAGCTAAGGACAATTCTTCCTGTCTGACTTTATCTCCAATTCACGTCCTAGTGTCCTTCACTGTATCAAAGCAACTCCTTTTTCATTTTCCTTTTTGCATCCTACAGATTTTCACCTTCTTTCCACCCACAAGTCCCTCCTATGAAGTAAAAATATAAATAATCCTTCAATGCTGGGCTACAGTGCCTTGCAAAAGTATTCAGCCCCTTTGTCGTTTTTCCTATTTTGTTGCATTACAATCTGTAATTTAAATTGATATTTATTTGGATTTCATGTAATGGACATACACAAAATAGTCCAAATTGGTGAAGTGAAATGAAAAAAAATAACTTGTTTCAAAAAATTCGAAATAATAAATAACGGAAAAGTGGTGCGTGCATACAGTGGGGAGAACAAGTATTTGATACACTGCCGATTTTGCAGGTTTTCCTACTTACAAAGCATGTAGAGGTCTGTAATTTTTACCATAGGTACACTTCAACTGTGAGAGACGGAATCTAAAACAAAAATCCAGAAAATCACATTGTATGATTTTTAAGTAATTAATTTGCATTTTATTGCATGACATAAGTATTTGATACATCAGAAAAGCATAACTTAATATTTGGTACAGGAACCTTTGTTTGCAATTAAAGAGATCATACGTTTCCTGTAGGTCTTGACCAGGTTTGTACACACTGCAGCAGGGATTTTGGCCCACTCCTCCATACAGACCTTCTCCAGATCCTTCAGGTTTCGGGGCTGTCGCTGGGCAATACAGACTTTCAGCTCCCTCCAAAGATTTTCTATTGGGTTCAGGTCTGGAGACTGGCTAGGCCACTCCAGGACCTTGAGATGCTTCTTACGGAGCCACTCCTTAGTTGCCCTGGCTGTGTGTTTCGGGTCGTTGTCATGCTGGAAGACCCAGCCACGACCCATCTTCAATGCTCTCACTGAGGGAAGGAGGTTGTTGGCCAAGATCTCGCGATACATGGCCCCATCCATCCTCCCCTCAATACGGGAGAAAAGAAAAGCATCCCCAAAGAATGATGTTTCCACCTCCATGCTTCACGGTTGGGATGGTGTTCTTGGGGTTGTACTCATCCTTCTTTTTCCTCCAAACACGGCGAGTGGAGTTTAGACCAAAAAGCTCTATTTTTGTCTCATCAGACCACATGACCTTCTCCCATTCCTCCTCTGGATCATCCAGATGGTCATTGGCAAACTTCAGACGGGCCTGGACATGCGCTGGCTTGAGCAGGAGGACCTTGCGTGCGCTGCAGGATTTTAATCCATGACGGCGTAGTGTGTTACTAATGGTTTTCTTTGAGACTGTGGTCCCAGCTCTCTTCAGGTCATTGACCAGGTCCTGCCGTGTAGTTCTGGGCTGATCCCTCACCTTCCTCATGATCATTGATACCCCACGAGGTGAGATCTTGCATGGAGCCCCAGACCGAGGGTGATTGACCGTCATCTTGAACTTCTTCCATTTTCTAATAATTGCACCAACAGTTGTTGCCTTCTCACCAAGCTGCTTGCCTATTGTCCTGTAGCCCATCTCAGCCTTGTGCAGGTCTACAATTTTATCCCTGATGTCCTTACACAGCTCTCTGGTCTTGGCCATTGTGGAGAGGTTGGAGTCTGTTTGATTGAGTGTGTGGACAGGTGTCTTTTATACAGGTAACAAGTTCAAACAGGTGCAGTTAATACAGGTATTGAGTGGAGAACAGGAGGGCTTCTTAAAGAAAAACTAACAGGTCTGTGAGAGCCGGAATTCTTACTGGTTGGTAGGTGATCAAATACTTATGTCATGCAATAAAATGCAAATTAATTACTTAAAAATCATACAATGTGATTTTCTGGATTTTTGTTTTAGATTCCGTCTCTCACAGTTGAAGTGTACTTATGATAAAAATTACAGACCTCTACATGCTTTGTAAGTAGGAAAACCTGCAAAATCGGCAGTGTATCAAATACTTGTTCTCCCCACTGTATGTATTCACCCCCTTTGCTATGAAGCCCCTAAATAAGATCTGGTGCAACCAATTACCTTCAGAAGTCACATAATTAGTTAATTAAAGTCCACCTGTGTGCAATCTAAGTGTCACATGATCTGTCACATAATCTCAGTATATATACACCTGTTCTGAAAGGCCCCAGAGTCTGCAACACCACTAAGCAAGGGGCACCACCAAGCAAGCAGCACCATGAAGACCAAGGAGCTCTCCAAACAGGTCAGGGACAAAGTTGTGGAGAAGTACAGATCAGGGTTGGGTTATAAAAAAATATCCCAAACTTTGAACATCCCACGGAGCACCATTAAATCCATTATTAAAAAATGGAAAGAATATGGCACCACAACAAACCTGCCAAGAGATGGCCTCCCACCAAAACTCACAGACCAGGCAAGGAGGGCATTAATCAGAGAGGCAACAAAGAGACCAAGGATAACCCTGAAGGAGCTGCAAAGCTCCACAACGGAGATAGGAGTATCTTTAAGCGGTACACTCCACAGAGCTGGGCTTTACGTAAGAGTGGCCAGAAAAAAGCCATTGCTTAAAGAAAAAATAGTTGAAGGTGAATAGTTATGCACGCTCAAGTTTTCTGTTTTTTTGTCTTATTTCTTGTGTGTTTCACAAAAATTTTGCATCTTCAAAGTGGTTTAGTAAATCAAATGATAATTCCAGGTTGTAAGGCAACAAAATAGGAAAAATGCCAAGGGGGGTGAATACTTTCGCAAGTCACTGTACATTTTGCCAAAGGGCAGACTCTGTCAAGTAATTATCCGTCACTGTTCTTCTTCTCCTTTGGACTGAGACAGTCAGATGTTAGAAAGGCAGTCCTTTCTTCTTTTTTTCTCCTCATCTGCTGGCCATGCTGTGACTTCTCTCTTCTTCTCTCATACTATTACATTCTGACCATCAATAATAATAATAATATGCCATTTAGCAGACACCTTTATCCAAAGCGACTTACAATCATGTGTGCATACATTTTTACGTATGGGTGGTCCCGGGGATCGAACCCACTACCCTGGCGTTACAAGCGCCATGCTCTACCAATTGAGCTACAGAGGACCACATCATCACGCTTAACAGAGGAAGCCTCACTCCATTGACACACTCTCAGGTAGATAGATACACACTGTCTGTAGCCAGATGTCGATTAGCCTGATCAGGAAATCTTTAAGCCAACTTTAAAAACTTTAAAAAGTCTTGAGGCTTACTGTGAATAATGTAAATGTGAAATATGGTGTATGTTAATGATTCATTTATTTGCATAAAAATGGGTATGCTTCATCCAAACAAACCCTGCTGAAAAAAACAAAGGCATCTATACCTTCAATTGGGAAATGTATATATACAGTTGAAGTCGGAAGTTTACATACACTTAGGTTGGAGTCATTAAAACTCGTTTTTCAACCACTCCACAAATGTCTTGTTAACAAACTATAGTTTTGGCAATTCAGTTAGGACATCTACTTTGTGCATGACACAAGTAATTTTTCCAACAATTGTTTACAGACAGATTATTTCACTTATAATTCACTGTATCACAATTCCAGTGGGTCAGAAGTTTACATACACTAAGTTGTGCCTTTAAACAGCTTGGAAAATTCCAGAAAATGATGTCATGGCTTTAGAAGCTTTTGATAGGCTAATTGACATAATTTGAGTCAATTGGAGGTGTATTTGTGGATGTATTTCAAGGCCTACCTTCAAATTCAATGCCTATTTGCTTGACATCATGGGAAAATCAAAAGAAATCAGCCAAGACCTCAGAAAACAAATTGTAGACCTCCACACGTCTGGTTCATCCTTGGGAGCAATTTCCAAACGCCTGAAGGTACCACGTTCATCTGTACAAACAATAGTACGCAAGTATAAACACCATGGGACCATGCAGCCGTCATACCGCTCAGGAAGGAGACGTGTTCTGTCTCCTAGAGATTAACGTACTTTGGTGTGAAAAGTGCAAATCAATCCCAGAACAACAGCAAAGGACCTTGTAAAGATGCTGGAGGAAACAGGTACAAAATTATCTATATCCACAGTAAAACGAGTCCTATATGGACATAACCTGAAAGGCCGCTCAGCAAGGAAGAAGCCACTGCTCCAAAACCGCCATAAAAAAGCCAGACTACGGTTTGCAACTGCACATGGGGACAAAGATCGTACTTTTTGGAGAAATGTCCTCTGGTCTGATGAAACAAAAATAGAACTGTTTGGCCATAATGGAGGAAAAAGGGGTAGGTTTGCAAGCCGAAGAACACCATCCCAACCGTGAAGCACGGGGGTAGCAGCATCATGCTGTGGGGGTGCTTTGCTGCAGGAGGGACTGGTGCACTTCACAAAATAGAGAAAACAGACAAACTGCTGTGAGGACGGTGGATTTTCATCTACTGGGATATTGGCTCTTCCTAAAGATGGTAAGACTAAAAGGTCTCAGGTGATAGTCTGTCAGATTCTGCTGACCTCATTTAAGGACGCAAAAAAATGGCTTCAAGCCCAAATCAATTAGAGATATTTTTACCAAATACATACTGTATATAGCCTACACACTGTAAGGAGCCTATACTCTCCACCTCTCTGAACTAACCCATCCAGGTATCGACAGACCCTTAGCTCGCCATGAGGTAAAATAGGACCCTGGCCTCATATAGTCTCTCACTGTGGGAAATCAATTTCTAAATAACCAAGTGAGGCACATTCTGTGTATTCATCACAGAATGTAATTATTTTTCAATTGCCTCGGTGTAGTAAAAGGTCTTGGTGAGAATGTCATATTTTAGCAGATGTCTTCCTACTCTCCTCTCCCTAACTGCAGTGATGACTGAGACTGAAATGAAGACAAGCAGTAAAGCAGCAGCTCCAACTGTAACAAGCTCCTGAAAGGACACTCTCAAAGTCAGGATGAGTCAGCACTGGACACAATGAGCCATTTTATCAGGGAACAGTGATGCTGGTGGGGGTATTATTGTATAGAGTGACAGATACACTATATATACAAAAGTATGTGGACACCCCTTCAAATTAGTGGATTCGGCTATTTCAGCCACACCTAATCCTAGCAGGTATATAAAATCGAGCACACAACCATACAATCTCCATAGACAAACATTGACAGTAGAATGGCCTTACTGAAGAGCTCAGTGACTTTCAACGTGGCACCGTCATAGGATGCCACCTTTTCAACAAGTCAGTTCGTCAAATTTCTGCCCTGCCCTGGTCAACTGTAAGTGCTGTTATTGTGAAGTGGAAATGTCTAGGAGCAACAACGGCTCAGCCGCGAAGTGGTAGGCCACACAAGCTCACAGAACGGGACCGCCGAGTGCTGAAGCGTGTAGCGCGTAAAAATCGTCTGTCCTCGGTTGCAACACTCACTACCGAGTTCCAAACTGCCTCTGGAGCAGTGTTAGCACATTAACTGTTCGTCGGGAGCTTCATGAAATGGGTTTCCATGGCCGAGCAGCCGCACACAAGTCTAAGATCACCATGCGCAATGCCAAGCGTCGGCTGGAGTGTTGTAAAGCTCGCCGCCATGGGACTCTGGAGCAGTGGAAACGCGTTCGCTGGAGTGATGAATCACGCTTCACCATCTGGCAGTCCGACGGACGAATCTGGGTTTGGCGGATGTCAGGAAACGCTACCTGCCCCAATGCATAGTGGCAACTGTAAAGTTTGGTGGAGGAGGAATAATGGTCTGGGGCTGTTTTTCATGGTTCGGGCTAGGCCCCTTAGATCCAGTGAAGGGAAATCTTAATGCTACAGCATACAATGACATTCTAGACGATTCTGTGCTTCCAACTTTGTGGCAACAGTTTGGGGAAGCCCCTTTTCCTGTTTCAGTATGACAATGCCCTCGTGCACAAAGCGAGGTCCATACAGAAATGGTTTGTCAAGATCGGTGTGGAAGAACTTGACTGGCCTGCACATAGCCCTGACCTCAACCCCATCGAACACCTTTGGGATGAATTGGATCGCCGACTGCGAGCCAGGCCTAATCGCCCAACATCAGTGCTCGACCTCACTTATGCTTTTGTGGCTGAATGGAAGCAAGTCCCCGCAGCAATGTTCCAACATCTTCGCAGAAGAGTGGAGGCTTTTATAGCAGCAAAGGGGGGACCAACTCCATATTAATGCCCATGATTTTGGAATGGGATGTTCGACAAGCAGGTGTTCATACTTTTGGTCATGTAGTGTAGTTGTAGCAAAGGTAAAGTCAAGCTTAACCACAATGTAATAACAACACCATTTTCCAAGGGGCATATACTACTTGTTCAGGCTTTGTTACTTTACTGTACATGTCAGAACTTTGGAATAACGCAGTGGTGTACTTTAAAGTACTACTTCTGTAATATTGGGGGTATCTGTAATTTAGTATTACATTTTTTGACAACTTTTACTTTTACTTCACTACATTCCTAAAGAAAATAATGTACTTTTTACTCCATACATTTTCCATGACACCAAAAGTATTCGTTACATTTTGAATGCTTAGCAGGACTGGAAAATGGTCAAATTCAAACACTTATTAATAGAACATCCCTGGTCATCCCTACTGCCTCTGATCTGGCGGACTTACTAAACACAACATTTAATGCTTTGTTTGTAAATGATGTCTGAGTGTCGCCTCTGCCTCTGTGCCTCTGGCTATCCGTAAAAAATTAATAATAATTGGTGCCATCTGGTTTGCTCAATATAAGGAATTTGAAATGATTTATAGTTTTACTTTTACTTTTGATACTTAAGTATATTTGAGCAATTACATTTACATTTGATACTTAAGTATATTTAAAACCAAATACTTTTAGACTTTACTCAAGTTGTATTTTACTGGGTGACTTTCACTTTTCCTTTAGTCGTTTTCTATTAAGGTATCTTTACTTTTACTCAAGGATTACAATTGGGTACTTTTTCCACCACTGGATTAATGTTGGGACATCGCAGCATCAGAAACGCCGGCAGGACATCAATCAAATTAAGTATTCAATGATTTTCTGCAATATAATATGACCTCTATCAATTTTGTATAGGTGGTCAGTAACATTAATGCTCCCAATCTATCAGGATTCTGAAAGGATGCCACCGAAATTAATCTGTTTAGATACTTGGAATCTGTTTAAAAGTCGGTCCCTCTCATTTGAAGATAATTCCATTATTACATGGCAGAAATGATAATGTCTTCCTGATGACTTACAAAGTGCTAAGTGGTTGATGTCATACAGAATGCTTAGTGTAACTAGAAGACAAACAACCTCCGACCAGTTATGATTACTGAGGCCAAGCAGCCATTTTGGGTAGATGTTGTACTGATAATCCATTATAGTTCCCCTCTAATGAGTCCCAATAGGTATCTCAGAGGGGCATGGTGGTTGACAGCCCAATCTTTATTTGAGGTGGAACTCTGAAATTGCTTGTAGGTGCAGTTTGATTGGTTAATAGCTTTTTTTATTAGCCTTGACCAACCTTTGGCATTAAAGGTCAAGTTAAAGCTAACGGCTAAATTGCTAGCCAATCAATAGCCATGAATCTGGTGCAGGGCCAGGGGGCAGGGTTAAGAGCCCTTTAGAGGTCTCTACATAAAGGGGGAAAAGGGATTTTACAAATTGCATCTCAAGGACAATTTGGATTCTTAGTTATGGTTAGATTGAGTATAAATCCGTATTGTGCTATACTTGTGTATATGTGTGTGTTAGATTTGGCACATACAGAGAATACTGCCTTCTCTTCTTAACTTTATGAGTAGGTTTAAAAATGTTCTGGCCCTGGTGCCCTTGGAATACTCCTGAGAATGATTCAAGCAGGCATCAGCGATATTTCAGCCAAAATCTTGTAAACCTCTACCAGAGGTCATAGCTTGCTTCAAACACAAACACCCCAGCATAGTAACAATCCAAAGCATCTGTTTAAATCATCTAATGAATTGTTACAATAAATTAACATAATATCAACTAATTTACGTGCAATTCATACATTATTTTCACCAGTTTATTCTGTGAGATATGATGGTAAAGGCGTTTGTTTTTGGGAAATTCTCAATTTAGCATATGAGTTAAAATAAAGGGCCTCATAGTTTTTACAAATATTAAAGAGTGTTCTCTTGATGTCTCTGAGGAGTACTGTTTTGGCCTCAGAACTTGGCACTCGATTGAGTATGTCTACAAAATTACTATTTCCCCCAGTTTACAGTATGGTTATCCCCTGGGTAAGTTTCAAATTCTACAACACTCTGTCCTTCCGTATATAAATCAAGCTACATTTTCATGTAAGAACAAATTGCTTGAGAGGATTATATTTTACATTTGCCTAATTCCCAGAAGATGCTTTTGTAATTCTCTACAGATTATGTGTGTAATCTTTCCACAGGCCGGTCTTTGAATGTAAAACACAGACTGTGGTTAGTTCTACCAGTATCACAGTGATACCTGGCATAGTGCGATTTGCAGGGAGATGCTCTTGTCCGATCAATAGGACAAAAATGCATCTGGGGTATCTTTACATTTCAAACAAAATCATGGGCTCTTAATTGGGTTTTCACGGATCATTAGTGGAAATACATTACAGGGGATTGTTAAACCACCAGTAGTACATGTGCTTGTGATTACAGGCACAGATGTCAGAGAACACATGCTTCAAATAGGATTTTACTGTTATAGGTAGGCTACTTAGTTGTTCCCAGTAAATACCACTGCACCACCACAACCACCACATGAACACTAACTAATAAAGCTACTTAACTAACCCCAATGGAGCTTTATTGTCCCCTACTCTGTTCTCTCTCACAAAGAAATGTAAGGCCTCCTGGTTTGATATTAATATTCCTGTCACATTCCACCAACTCAGCAGAAATGTGCCAAACACCATAAATGCAAAATAGGTCAGGACAAAGAGTGGTATGAAATTAGATTTATTGTACAATTCTAATTTTCATGGCCCGATCGATGAACGCGTGAGTCAATGAGAAGAATCAGATGAGATCAGCCAGAAGGAGGGAACTTTTGGTCATAAAGAATATTATTCTGTGATGTCCTCTGAGGCTTTATAATCTGGATTGTTGTCTGAATGTGTGGTCGGTTGCATCAGCATGCTTTCTGATCACAGTAATTATATCACACTTTCATATTCAATGCTGATATAATAAGTCGGGACAGTTCCTGCACTGTAGGGGAAGCTTTTACGACTCCCTTGCTTGGCCCATTGAGCTTTAACCTGAGGATACAGCTCTGCTCCATGATATTTAAGTGATTTTGCGCTTTAGTGACTCCTTATAATCATATGGCGTGGTGCTTCTATTTCCAGGAAAATTTATTTGTTACGGAGGGCCAATACATGCAACATAATTTAACCTGCATTCATTCATTTTCAAATAATTTAATCAAGTGTAATATTATACAGTCCCTATAGTATAGCAGCCTATACTTTCAACTCCATCTTGTTTTTGGTTTTACACTACAGACTAGGGTGTACATGAACACTATAACATGGGATTTATTTTATTTCACACACTGACATAGGAATGGATTTCCTATCAACATTTAAATGATGGTTTTCTTCATAAAAAGCTATTGTGCTATCAGTCTTTAATGGCAAAAAGATATTGCCCCGCATTCACAAATTCATATATAGAGATTACCAGGGCTTAGTGTGACAAGTATTATCATTGAAAAATGTGTTGAACATATCCTGTGACATACAATCCTTTGAGCAGGGAAATATTGAGGGGGGCGATGTCTTTGACTGGTTGTCTTTGACTGGTTGTAATTCTGTTCAATTAATAGAATAATTGAAAACAGCTCCAGTTAACACCATCCCTGGGTAATCCCCTGGCAGTGATCAATGAAACAGAATGTTGAGTCCCACGCAGCTCACAGTTGACCAGACTAGTTGAGTGTGAAATAAATGACTTTCAGTGTCTCTACAGAAGGACATGCTATTTAAAGATGTCTCCCTCCACAGTTATCCTTCATAGTACTCCTTTACTGAACACTGTATTCTAACACAGAGCCTCCAGCATAGCCCCAGCATTGCCAAATGAATGTGACAACTTCTGTAAACAAGGGCCGAGACTATCGACTAATCCTCCTTGCTGATGAAGCCAGATATTTCTCCCTGCTCTGCTCTCCGAGTCTCGGTGTGTAAACAATGTCAGAGCTGCTCCTGTGCTCTGTCAGACCTGTCACACTGACAGCCTGTGCTACTGCTCAATACTAAATCATATGCACAACACCAACCAACCTAAGACAAGCTAGGTGATGCTGCTGGGAAAAAACAACAGCTTCTAATTTCCTGTCCTCATGAAAAGGCAAAGAAACGTCTATAGCTGCTCTACAATATTCTTGGTTTGTGTAATTTGGAGTCCTCCACTTCTATATTTATAGCATTTTTGTCAAAACAAATGGGTTTTGTGTCTTTCAAGACAAGAAGAAGGATGAACACAGAGGAGAACAGAGTCTGCTCACTCTAATATGATAATTAGCAATACACCAAAGCAGGAATAAAGGCAGCTAATCTTAAAGTAGAAAGTAGAGCTAGAGACAATCTGATTTCCCCCTTATCTGCTTGTTCTCCTCCCACACATTTACTCACAACACCGGCACAGGATCAGGAAGGTTCTTTGGCAGCCGTATTACCTTTGTCTACAAGTTTGCAATCCAAATTAGTATTGTAAATTGTTTTCCAGCTCACAATTGAATCCCTCTCAGTTAAACTCCTCTAGCTTCCCATTTGACATAACTAGCTACACAACGTGTTACAGAAATATGAGATAGTAGTAGACGTCACATGAAAATTCATCATTACTGTAATTATTGGCGCATCATGGTTTATGTGGCTCATATATAATGCAAGTGCCTTCCCCATAACTAACACAAAAAAAACAGATCCCCAGCACCCTCAGTGCTAACCCCCTTCCATTGAGAATTAATAATACAGGACAAGATGCATTGGAAACTAGAATGAGTCCCCTAAAGTGCCCATGTGGTCTAATTTGTCTGAGTAAAATTGAAATCACTGCTTAAATCTTACAGTGAGAAACTGTAACTTTGAAGATGCTGCGGTTCTCTGAGTTTAATTGGGTGGTAGCTTTCATGTACTTGTCAGTCATTTCAAATTCCATTTCACTTCAACCCACCACAATATTCCCTAAGATGTTATTGAAACAGAGGTGTCGGTTTAAGAGCCGGAAAAAGCAATTGCCTACTCAACATTTTTTTTTACAATACATTTTTTTTTCTATAATAGATCTGATTGCCCCCAGTTTTCAACCCTTTATACAGAGCTTAAAGTCTTACTACTACCGTACTGTAGTCTGTATATGTTCCATAGATGCAGCTGAGGCTCTCTACAGTACACCATATGATCCTGTTTTTTAGGCAACGTAGAGTACAAGTGAGCATCCTCTTTATAAGAATTCCTCCAGTAGTATCATCCCTCCTGATCCTATGCACTCCAGCACACTTATCTGATCCATCCTGCTCAGAAAGGATGGAGCATCTCAGTAGGGCTCCTCAGTCTAAGTCTTCCAGGTACCCTTCAACGGCGGTAAACATATGTACCAGAGCCACAGTCAAGCCAGTTATCTATAATGGATTTGGAGGAGTGTGAGGTGGAACAAGTCACCTCCAGGAGGGTACAGTGGGCCTTTATGAAATGTTAACGTGGGCCTCTTTGAATATGCTCATTGCTTCTTGTGATCGTATTATACAGGAGGGCAGCTATAGAACATTTATTTTACTCTTTATCAAGCCTTCAGAGATTCCCTCAAACAGTGATGGAAAAATAGGCGGTTCATCAGAATGAAATGGGTTATGTTAAGTATCCAGAACAGATTTGGATGTGAGAGCTTTGGGGGTTCTGATCTACTCTGTGGCGCTACAATATAATGTGTTTGCACCTGCGCCTCTGCGCTTGATGGAAAGCGAAAGACTTGACAAGTTGTTTCATTCTCGTACTGTATGTGACTTGGCATGCATATTTCCTCAGATTGTAATAGTTGTTATCCCTATGTGATTTGGATAGTTTATTAGGTACACCCATCTAGTACAGGGTCGGACCACCCTTTGCCTCCAGAACATCCTGAATTCTTCAGGGGAATTGGATTCTACAAGGTGTGGCATTCAAACGTTGCTCAATTGGTATCAAGGGACGTAACGTGTGCCAGGAAAACATTCCCCACACCATTACACCACCGCCACCAGCCTGTAGCGTTGACACCAGGCAGGATAGGGCCATGGACTCATGCTGGTTACGCCAAATCCTGACTCAGCCATCAGCATGACGCAACAGAAACCGGTATTCATCGGACCAGGCAATGTTTTTCCACTCCTCAATTCTCCAGTGTTGGTGATCGCGTGCCCACTGGAGCCGCTTCTTCTTGTTTTTAGCTGATAGAAGTAGAACATTTACATTTACATCATTTAGCAGAAGCTCTTATCCAGAGCGACTTACAAATTGGTGCATTCAACTTATGATAGCCAGTGGGACAACCACTTTTTTTATGGGGGGGGGGTAGAAGGATTACTTTTATACTATTCCAGGTATTCCTTAAAGAGGTAGGGTTTCAAGTGTCTCCGGAAGGTGGTCAGTGACTCCGCTGTCCTGGCGTCGTGGGGGAGCTTGTTCCACCATTAGGGTGCCAGAGCAGCGAATAGCTTTGACTGGGCTGAGCGGGAACTGTGCATCTGTAGAGGTAGGGGGGCTAGCAGGCCAGAGGTGGATGAACGTAGTGCCATCGTTTGGGTGTAGGGTCTGATCAGAGCCTGATTTAAGGAGGTGACGTTCCCCTCACAGCTCCGTAGGCAAGCACCATGGTATTGTAGTAGATGCAAGCCTCAACTGGAAGCCAGTGGAGTGTGTGGAGGAGCGGGGTGATATGAGAGAACTTGGGAAGGTTGAACACCAGACGGGCTGCAGCGTTCTGGATAACCCCGGTGTGATCGTCTGCTGCAAAAGCCCATCCATGACAAGGACCAACGAGTTGTGCATTCCGACATGCCGTTCTGCACACCAATGTTGTACTGCGCCGTTATTTGCCTGTTTGTGGCCCGCCTGTTAGCTTGCACGATTCTTGCCATTCTCCTTCAATTTCTCTCATCAAACAAGCTGTTTTCGCCTACAGAACTGCCGCGGAGTGGATGGTTTTTGTTTGTCTCACCACCTCTCGGTAAACCCTAGACACTGTTGTGCGTGAAAAGCCCAGGAGGCTGGCCATTTCTGAGATACTAGAACCGGCGCGTCTGGCACCGACGATCATACCACGCTCAAAGTCGCTCAGGTCACTCATTTTGCCCATTCTAACGTTCAATCGAACAGTAACTGAATGCCTCAATGCCTGCCTGTCTGCCTGCTTTATATAGCAAGCCACAGCCACGTGACTCATTGTCTGTAGGAGCTATCCATTTTCGTAAACTGGCCACGGAGTGTATAACTGTTATGTTTAAAAATACAACAAAAAAAACATTTGTTCTCAGTTGAAGCTGACGTTTATCTCAATGAGTAGCATCTAAAAAATACCACGGAAATAGAACAACCAAATCACCTAGTAATTTCCGATAAAAAACATATCAATAGATACGAATCATGGATGCTATACTAGACAATCAGCGATGAACACAACACAACAACAACCAAGAGCAATGGGTCAAAATTAGTAAGCACATTTGACAGTATCCAAGTTTACTTCTCTTGGCATGCTTAACATTGATATTGGAGAACCACGAGTCCCACACCTTCAAGCTGCTACAATGCATTCATAAAGAGTCTCAATTAACTAGTGAGTGTACACTGGAATAGCCTGACTGCAACCAGAAATATAAGCATGTTAGTCCTGAGTTCCTTACACTTCACTGGCTTCCTGGAGAGTAGGCTACAGGGCTTATATGATGGTGAGCTGAGCTTATTCCCCAGAGTTTTCCCTCACTATTGGTACCTCACAAATTTGATTCTTCCTCACAGTCCAACACAAGTACTCCATTCCACTCAGAAGTTGCAGGCAATCTCGTTCTACTTCTGAGTGCCACAAAAGTCAACAGAAGTCCCCTGTTGGACCTTCCTATTATGAAGCAATCTAAGTGAGTTTGGCTGTGGGTCAGAGGGTAGTGTTGTTCACAGTAAACCACAGAGAGGATGTGACTTACAGTAACAGCATTAACATGATTAATTGAAGTAAACATGCTTGGTTCCTCAAGCCTTAACACTCGAAGCCTGCCATGCATATCTGACGAAAGGTCAGCTCACTCCAATTTATTTGTCGAAAGGAGAGGACACAAGGTAACATCAGTACAGAGGGAATTTAATCAACCTGCTATCCAGATGCTTTAGTCTGGTTCTGCTCTAGAAGCAGATGCACATCTGAACATGGCCACTGGTGCATGGCTAATGACCAATAAAGGAATCCTGCGCATATTACCATGACAACTTTTTGGTTGTCAAGGGAAGTGCCTACCAATGATTTATATATACACTAAATGACTTATAGGGGGCGCTGTGTTGATGCCACCGTGCCACCCTCTTGGCACTCCCCCACCGTTGTAAAACATTTTTGGGAAGCTATAGGAAAACATTTATTAATGTCTACATTCGTTTTTGCCACACATGTATTATATTACAGACACCTTGATACATACTTTTAAATGATATCATGTAAGCTAAACATAAAAATGAAAAATGAAAAAATATTTAACCAAAAAATACTTAAATACTGTACATGTAATTTTGTCCTTGAAACATTTAATTGAAAGTCTGTGGAAATCCATTCATTCCTATGGAGGCCTGCTCCTACTGGGGAGTGCCAATATGGCCGACCGGTGGCTTCAAAGCCTCTCAATGGCCAATACATTGCATCAACAATCTACACACAATACCCCATAACAGTGCCTTCAGAAAGTAGCCATACCCCTTGACTTATTTCATATTTTGTTGTGTTTCAGCCTGAATTCAAAATTGATTAAATATTTTATTTTCCTCACCCATCTACACACAATACCCCATAATGAGAAAGTGAAAACATGTTTTCAGAATTTTTTACACACTTATAAAAAATTAATTAAAGAGCTATCTCATTTACATAAGTATTCACACCCCTGAGTCAATCAATACATGTTAGAATCACCTTTGGCAGCGATTACAGCTGTGAGTCTTTCTCAGTAAGTCTCTAAGAGCTTTGCACATCTAGACTGTGCAATATTTGCTTCAAGCTCTGTCAAGTTGGTTGTTGATCATTGCTAGACAGCCATTTTCAAGTCTTGCCATAGATTTTCAAGCTGATTTAAGTCAAAACTTTTTTTATTAATTTGTAAAAATGTCAAAAAACATAATTCCACTTTCTCATTATGGGGTAGGCCAGTGACACAAAATCTAAATGTAATCAATTTTAAATTCAGGCTGTAACACAACTAAATGTGGAAAAAGTCAAGGAGTGTGAATACTTTCTTATGGCACTGTACATTATTGGTGCCTACAGATGTAGGATCTTAATTTGATCAGTCTTTTGTTGCTGAGAATTTAGCAAACGTGTACTGTATTCAAGGTTTAAAAAGGCTTCTAACGTTTGTATTTTCCACTTTAAAACATCAGACTTGATTTGCCCCCCACACACACATAATCATTCACATTTCCTGTTGGAGTATTTTCCTGCTGTGGTAAACTGGCTCAAATTAAGATCCTACATCTGTAAGTGTTTCAGATAAGGAGGGATCGGACACATTTTCAGATTGGATGCTCTATGTTAAACACAATTTGCTTTCCAGCTTTTGATGTATATTTTTTTGAGAGATTTCTCTTTAAATGTATTTCAATGATGTAGCAGCAATTACCAATAACGCAGCTGAATGCTTGCCCCATGGGGAAATGTGTGTGAAACACTGGACTCCTTCCTCACCTTGGTCTTTTGGAACAGGATTTAAGCAGTCAGATAGAGTCACAGTAGCAAAGGGATTAGAGGCATTATCGATCCATGTCTTTGGGTAACTTCTCTGTTCAAAGTGAGTGGACTACGCCTCAATTTGTTTCTTTAGCTCTCCTGATGTCTGCATATTTTCCTAAAGCTATTCAACGATAAACAGGATTTATAAAAACTGCTCAACGGCCGTCAGTCGAGCATAGAATGGGGTACAGGCTGTAAACATCAAGGAATTTATTTTTCTACATATGACTCAGGGACAAATGTATTACGCCTATAATCATACGATCATATTTTCTGAAAGTGATTTAGTGCTTGTGGCAATCTGACAGTATTTAGTGATTTCACAATACAGGCCTTGCCAGATGGAGAGGAAGGAATTTCACAAAAGCAATCGTGTGTAACATAAAACAATAGTTACTTGAAATATTTGTGTACCACAATCAGTAGTTAGTATCACATCATAGATTGAATGCACTGTGTAAATGTGATAGACTATCATAGGCAGATACAGTAATTGTAGTAAGTGTAAAGGCTGTGGGTGATTACATTTGCACATTAAATGGAGGCAGCTACCTGCTTGCTAACAAATACCCAAATATATCTCAAGCCTTGTCTCTTCACGAGTTCTCCCGCTGTGCTTTATTAAATGCATTGGAAGGCTACGTTAAAGTTTTACAATGTCAATAAACATCCACAGGGGTCAGTTTTAGACAGCTAGACAAGGAGATGCGTGCCCTTTCCCCAAAAAGTCAAACCCTTGGGATGGTTACATCTTCATCTGTGGCCTGACCCTGGCTAGCTACCAGCAAAACGCTTTCATGATCACAGGCAAACTTCTGTGCAGTCTGAAGAATAAGTTTCCTTCGTGGGGTAGACTGAGTAACTTACATTATTATGATGTATGAACGTTCCATCCTATGCCCCTTGCATCCTCCTTCTTATGCTCGCACCATGGCACCATATGAGGCAACACTTCACTTTGTTATTTACATATTGCAGTAATAATCCTCCATATTATTTCCCCCCCTTCACATTCGTTTTCATATTCCATTTGCTTTTAGGGCTACATGAAGCATACCCGATATAGGCAGAGTAGTGTAATGTATAAATTAAACATAGGGCAGCAAAGACAGAGTCCTACTCAGCGGTCACATGCATTTTGCTGCCATTTGAAGTGTCAGAACATAGAGGATTAAAGCAGAAGGAATGTGTCCAGCCAGACTAAAGCAAGTGACTATAAATGGGCAGCCATCAGAGAGGTCCTGAATAATTTAAAGCCTCCTCTTGTTTTGCAGCACAATGAGGAGGCTTTATTTCCTACACAGAGACCAGGGTGTCTATTATGTTGTTTCAGCGTGTCATGTTTATACTCGTCATTTGCATATGTATTACATTTACTTTATTTGATTTATGAATTTTTCTGGCATGTGTTTGTAATGAATGCATCTGTTACTGGTTCCTGAGTAATTACAGTACCAACATGGCAGGTGTCAGAATCCACCACATATTTCTGGAAACTCTTCACACAGGGGTGTCTCAGGAGAGCCAACTGCTCTTTCTTAGGAACGCTAACTGCTCTGTCTTAGGAGATCCAACAACATGGTATTCTAAGTCTTTCTGCTGAAATGTGCTCTGCCAAGGTTAATACATTTTAGCCATTCAAGTTTTCAAAACAACAGTTAAATGAGATGGGGAACATTTTAGTTTAGCATAATCACTAGGGTATGTTTCTTCTGTGGAGGCAGCCATTTCCTTTCTTTTATTTTGTATCTGTCAGCAGCACCATGCTTGTTTAGCTAGCACTGATCTGCTGTGTCTAACCCCAAGCTCTGGAACATTGGCAGAAGCTACAGCGCCTACCAAGCACATTACCCAGCTGCTCAGCTGCACAACGCAAAACCACCACTGAAACACAGAGGGAACCGATCGCCCAAATCCAGGGAGAGCATTGAGCAGCAAACTATGATGATACAGGACCCCAAGACAGGGATAGAAAAGTCCTCCCCTGTGCAACTTTTAATATTGTGTCATCTTTTCATTATTTCCTTCCTGGTCCCTTGTGCAAATTAAGCAATTTAAATTAGGCAATTTATTTAATGAGTAATTTGTCTGTTTTCACCAGGCAATCTACAATGGCATTGGCGGCCCTGTTTAAGGTGTACAGTCATGGTCAAAACTTTTGAGAATGACACAAATATTAATTTTCACAAAGTCTGCTGCCTCAGTTTTTATGATGGCAATTTGCATATACTCCAGAATGTTATGAAGAGTGATCAGATGAATTGCAATTAATTGCAAAGTCCCTCTTTGCCATGAAAATGAACTTAATCCCCCAAAAACATTTCCACTGCATTTCAGCCCTGCCACAAAAGGACCAGCTGACATCATGTCAGTGATTCTCTCGTTAACACAGGTGAGAGTGTTGACGAGGACAAGGCTGGAGATCACTCTGTCATGCTGATTGAGTTAGAATAACAGACTGGAAGCTTTAAAAGGAGGGTGGTGCTTGAAATAATTGTTCTTCCTCTGTTAACCATGGTTACCTGCAAGGAACCACGTGCCGTCATCATTGCTTTGCACAAAAAGGGCTTCATAGGCAAGGATATTGCTGCTAGTAAGATTGCACCTAAATCAACCATTTATCAGATCATCAAGAACTTCAAGGAGAGAGGTTCAATTGTTGTGAAGAAGGCTTCAGGGCACCCAAGAAAGTCCAGCAAGCGCCAGGACCGTCTCCTAAAGTTGATTCCACTGCGGGACCGGGGCACCACCAGTGCAGAGCTTGCAGAGGAATGGCGGCAGGCAGGTGTGAGTGCATCTGCACGCACAGTGAGGCGAAGACTTTTGGAGGATGGCCTGGTGTCAAGAAGGGCAGCGAGGAAGCCACTTCTCTCCAGGAAAAACATCAGGGACAGACTGATATTCTGCAAAAGGTACAGGGATTGGACTGCTGAGGACTGGGGTAAAGTCATTTTCTCTGATGAATACCCTTTCCGATTGTTTGGGGCATCCGGAAAAAAGCTTGTCCGGAGAAGACAAGGTGAGCGCTACCATCAGTCCTGTGTCATGCCAACAGTAAAGCATCCTGAGACCATTCATGTGTGGGGTTGCTTCTCAGCCAAGGGAGTGGGCTCACTCACAATTTTTCCTAAGAACACAGCCATGAATAAAGAATGGTACCAACACATCCTCCGAGAGCAACTTCTCCCAACCATCCAATAACAGTTTGGTGATGAACAACGCCTTTTTCCAGCATGATGGAGCACCTTGCCATAAGGCAAAATTGATAACTAAGTGGCTCGGGGAACAAAACATCGACATTTTGGGTCCATGGCCAGGAAACTCCCCAGACCTCAATCCCATTGAGAACTTGTGGTCAATCCTCAAGAGGCGGGTGGACAAACAAAAACCCACAAATTCTGACAAACTCCAAGCATTGATTATGCAAGAATGGGCTGCCATCAGTCAGGCCCAGAAGTTAATTGACAGCATGCCAGAGCGGATTGCAGAGGTCTTGAAAAAGAAGGGTCAACACTGCAAATATTGACTCTTTGCATAAACTGAATGTAATTCTCAATAAAAGCCTTTGACACTTATGGAATGCTTGTAATCATACTTCAGTATACCATAGTAACATCTGACAAAAATATCTAAAAACACTGAAGCAGCAAACTTTGTGAAGACCAATACTTGTGTCATTCTCAAAACTTTTGACCACGACTGTACAGATAACAAATCGAAGAGGAAGGTGGCTTCTTTAATATTACGCATAATTATAAACAGCCCTGGTAAATAGCATGTTCATTTTTCATCCAACGCAACCGCATATTAGACACACATTACAGTCATTTAGTGCAAGCAGCCATTGAGCCTCACAAACCTCAATAAATTGGACACCTCCTTCTTTATGTCCATATCATCGTCTATGGAAACACATGGCTCCAAAACAAAGCTTAAAATTACAGGGTAGTTTCACTGACAAATGAAGGTACGATGGAATCCTGGGTCCATTACAGAATGAATGCAAGGCGTAGAAACAGTATTTACCATACATTAGAAAGTAATCACCACAATAATGCACCATAATGGGGCATAAATCTGTAGGGTCAATCAAGTACACATGCAATATACCAGGTGCAGTCACTCTCCTTATGATTTAAAAGCATAACCCCTAGACAGTACAGTGAACTAACCAATAATTGTTGTTTGTTTGATTCTCTTGCTCTTTATTACTTACTGTATTTAAATTGTACTGTATTCCCTTTCCTTTTGTATTGGACAGAGTTTATTTGACTGAGTGCCTAATCCCATTCACATTAATGATGACAAACTAGGTTTATCACTGCAGGGGATTGTCAACTCAGGAGTTGTGTTGTAGGCGTGGGCTAAGGCACTGACACATGAAAAATGAGTCAAACAAGTACTCTGTAACATCAGGGTTTGCTAAATTATGGTTATTGTGATGGAATACCCCTTTCAAATAATCAAACGAAAAATGTTAAAATTGATTTTCTCTGCTAAACTGACCTTAACATTGACTATTAACTTTCACCATGTCCAGTCTGTGTTTTTCCTCTAATAGTGTTTGGAAATGATTCCATTGAAAACAAATCACTGGTACTGTGCAAAGAGATATGGCTCAGACACTGGTACTGTACAAAGAGATATGGCTCAGCCAAAGACTTGTAAAAAAACAGGGATATCCTATTATTGTTTTACATTTGTTTTGTTTGTAGAAACTGTTTGGACATGCAACTGTATGTCCAAACAATAAAATAAACAAAACACATTTAATAGGATATCCCTGGGATCGTTTTTGGCAGCAAATGAAAATTGGCTCTTATTACGACTCTTTTTAGAAAACTGCTCTGCCAACTGCTTCCCTAGTGTGTTTGAGACATGCATGTCATTGAGATAATGACAACTAATTCATGAATCCGTAGTTAGGTAGGGGCCTACACATTCCTCAAAATGGCCTCAAATGTGTGAGTAATCGGGGTGTTGTTTGACATCTATTGGTTATAGCCTACACCCCCTTGTATAATTGCAGTGTACGAAAAGAAGAGAATCTTTGAAGCCTTCAACTGGTGACAACTGAACTGTTGCCATCAAAAGATGTGAAAACATTAATTTACATGGACAAAAGCTATTAACAGTTTTGAAAAAGCTGATTTTGGTGTATACGAAAAGCAACATGGTCAATTTCATAACTCCTAACTATAAGTGCTACCCCTGTCAATTCCCTCTAACCCTCCATCGATCTCAGGCAGACAGGCACTACAGGGACAAATTGTGTCACTTCCGTCACACCGCAACCCAATCTAACACAGGAAATGAAACTCCCGTATCCGTGTTATGCTGCCATCTCCATATTTTACACTGATTTACTAAGGGATTACATTATCAGTATTTGGTTGTTCCACGAAATGAGTGCCTTTTTCGTCCCTTTGGTATTTTAAGTAGAAATTGTGCACCAATATTGATTTTTAAAAGCGTGTTATATCAAATGAAGTGCCCTTTAATATAGACCACATGGAGAAATGAATAAAGGCCTGCTAAAGTGCCAGAATTCAGCCTTTTGATATGTCCTTCCGTCAACCCTGTGTCACTTCTAGGAAGATATGAACCCACTTAATGAAACAGGGTTGGGACATGGTGTTTTGTGTTGGAAAACTGAGCGGGTCGAGCATAACACGTCAACCCTGTGAACCATAGATAGACAGGCTAGAAATGTTTTAACAATGTTTTTTTGTGAAGCTTGCATTCAATTGCCACTCCCTGCTGCACACAACAAGCTTCTACTCCCCCTGTCACAAGGGGATTTATGGCTGATTTAAGGAGAAATTGTCAACCCTGTTACGGTCAACCCTGTTACTTTATTTGGCACTTAATATGCATTTACTATAGTCTTTTTTATTTAATTTTTTTATGGGAAAACATGTTTTTAATGAAGTTGAACATGTGATCTTTATTATAGAATGTTACAATTAGGTGAAATCCAAAGTTTTTGTTGACCAAGTTACACTTCTCAAAAGGCACCGAATTGTTGGAACGACCCATTAACAGTGCCTTCAGAAAGTATTCACACCCCTTTACTTTTTCCACATTTTATTGTGTTACAGCCTACATTTGAAGTGGATTACATTTAGATTTTGTGTGACTGGCCTACATACAATACCCCATAATGTCAAAGTGGAATTATGTTTTTAGACATTTTTACAAATTAAATAAAAATGAAAAGCTGAAATGTCTTGAGTCAATAAGTATTCAACCCATTTGTTATGGCAAGCCTAAATGTGCTTAACAAGTCACATAATAAGATGCATGGACTCACTCTGTGTGCATTAAAAGTGTTTAACATTATTTTTGAATGACTACCTCATCGCTGTTCCTCACATGTACAATTATCTGTAGGGTCCCTCAGTCGAGCTGTGGATTTGAAACACAGATTCAACCACAAACACCAGGGAGGTTTTCCAATGCCTCACAAGGAAGGGCATATATTAGTAGATGGATAAAAAAAAAAAGCAGACATCCCTTTGAGCATGGTGAAGTTATTAATTACAAGTTGGATGGTGTATCAATACACCCAGCCACTACACAGTTGCCCTTCCTAACTCAGTTGTCGGAGAGGAAGGAAACCGCTCAGGGATATCATGCGGCCAATGGTGACTTAAAAACAGTTACAGAGTTTAATGGCTGTGATAGGAGAAAACTGAGGATGGATCAACAACATTGTAGTTACTCCACAATACTAACCTAAATGACAGAGTGAAAATAAGGAAGCCTGTACAGAATAAAAATATTCCAAAACATGCATCCTGTTTGCAATAAGGCACTAAAGTAAAACTGCAAAAAATGGGGCAAAGAAATTAACTTGATGTCCTGAGTACAAAGTGTTATGTTTGTGGCAAGTTCAACACAAAATCACTGAGTACCACTCTTCATATTTTCAAGCATAGTGGTGGCTGCATCATGTTATGTGTATGCTGGTCATCGGCAAGGACTAATTCGTTTTGTTTTTGATCAAAATAAATGGAATAGAGCTAAGCGCAGGCAAAATCCTAGAGGAAAAAATATACACTGAAGTTGCTTACCAAGATGACATTGAATGTTCCTGAGTGTCCTAGTTACAGTTTTGATTTAAATCGGCTCGCAAATCTATGGCAAGACTTGAAAATGGCTGTCTAGCAATGATCAACAACCAACTTGACAGAGTTGAAAGAAATGTCAAAAGAACAATGTGCAAATATTTTACAATCCAGGTGTGCAAAGCTTTTAGAGACTTACCCAGAAAGACTCACAGCTGTAATCGCTGCCAAAGGTTATTCTAACATGTATTGACTCAGGGGTGTGAATACTTATGTAAATGAGATATTCTTTATTTAATTTTTAATACATTTGCAAACATAAACATTCTAAAAACATTTATTCACTTTGCCATTATGGGGTATTATGTGTAGATGGGAGAAAAATATATATTTCATACATTTTGAATTCAGGCTGTAACTCAACAAAATGTGGAATAAGTCAAGGGGTATGAATACTTTCTGAAGGCAATGTATCAAATGTTTACATTATGTTGCCTGAGGTTGATAAGTTATTAGCAAATGTTAATGCCTTGGTTGTATGGTCCTCTGCTAGGATGTTGGTGCTTAAACAAGACTGCTATTAGTGTGGCAGCAAATGAGAATAGCATCACAGTCGTCTGCAAAACCTAATAGTTGGGTTCCAGAGGTGTCAGTCTCAATTCCTATACTCAATTCATCACCAAAAGAAACAATCATCACTTTCTCAAGAAAAGTGAGGATAAGGTAATCCCTTTTTAAATGACCATCTTATCTACTTTCCTGCTTATCTTAATAAAATCGCACACCAGAAGCTCTGGGTTGTCACTTTCTAAAAGCTAATTCAATTAAAAAATACCCCCAAGTTCACCCCTGCTTCAAAGAGCATTACTATCTGGCATATGGTACCATTTTCACCCATTGATTTGTCAATTTGCTGCTTATTGAAAAACCAGCAACGGTTTCTACATATTAATTTAATATAGATCAGGTCTGGTACACTGTTTGTTTCACTACTCCTTGTTGTGCAGGTTCTGTGAGAGTATTATGGGATGGAGTGAGGTATTAATTTTCTACTTAAATCAGGATAAAATAAGCATACTCTAAAATGAGCTGACAGTCACTTTCTCTGTTCCTATGGAATATTGAAATCAGCAGTGCAGGCTTTAAATAACCAGTGTCTGGGGGCTAAGACATATTCTAAGTATAAGTTTTCAGATGATGAAGTTGATGTCAACTGCAGCCAAAATCCCAATTTCTGAGAAGACTAGGGTCAATATTTCCCTCTTTAATATGGTGCAAAACTCACAAATCTCCAACAAAATGTATTTGTAGGCTATTTCCCATGAATAGAAGAGGCTAAGTCTGTTTCATAGGGAGAAATGATGTCATTTCACTTACCGGTACATATAAACCAGCTTGTACAGTTTCTTAAAGTATTTTATATGTCATTTCAGCTCAATTTAAAACTGGGTCATTCCAGTCTAGACTGGTCAAGTGCATCTAAATTACCATAAAAACGTTTAAATGAAAGACATTTTGTGTCTGAATTGTTTCCCAAGTTCCTTATCTTGTCAACAACATAATGTCACTGTCCTTTGTATCACCCACAGCATGTCATGGTTGGTTTCACTGTCTGTCTGTTAATTGTTCTGTCAGTCTCTGAAGGTATCAGCAGGGAAAGCAATTGTCCTCTGTGCCTAATTAGTGTAATCGTTAGGAACTGACAAACTTATCTCAACACCACTAAGCAAATGCACCATCTGAGGTATGCATTTTTCATTGTAAAATAATGTATTCTGTAATACAACTGAGTGTGTTATGTAACAACATCACATAGTTTTGTCACGCCCTGGCTCTGGGGACACTTGTATGTTGAGCCAGGGTGTGCATTTCATTTTGTTTATCTAGTATGTGTATTTCTATGTTGGCCTGAGTGGCTCCCAATCAGAGGCAACGAGTGTCAGCTGTCGTTGGTTGTCTCTGATTGGGAGCCATATTTAAACTGTCTGTTTCCCATTTGTGTTTGTGGGATCTTGTTTCAAGTCTGTTTATGTTAGACTGTGAACTGTCACGTATCGTTTGTTGTTTTGATCGTGTCTCTAATTAAAGAGTATGTTTGCCTGCAACGCTGCGCCTTGGTCCTCCTCTATATATGACGATCGTGACAGAAGATCCCACCTCGACTGGATCAAGCAGCGTGACGAGGAGAGAGGATGGACTTGGGAGGAGATGAGTGCGAGTCTGGCAAGAGGGATGGAGGCCTTGGCCACGGGTAGGAGTGAAGCCCATAAATTTTTTAGGGGGGGGCTAACGACGTGGACGACGGGGCAGCAGGAGGCCGCCAGGTTACGGGAGTCACTGGTCACCAGGGGGAAGGAGGATGTAGAGGCACGGCGAGAGGTACTGGCGTGTGTTGCCAGTCCGGTCCGGCCTGTTCCTGATCCCCACGTAGGGCCAGTGGTGTGTGTTCCCAGTACGGTCCGGCCTGTTCCTGCCACTCGCACCAAGTCAGTGGTGCGCTTCGTCAGCCCGGCACGGCCCATTCCTGCTCCCCGCACCAAGTCAGTAGTGCGCTTCGTCAGCCCGGTCCGGCCCGCTCCTGCTCCCCGCACCAAGTCAGTGGTGCGCGTCGTCAGCCCGGTCCGGCCCATTCCTGCTCCCCGCACCAAGTCAGTGGTGCGTTTCGTCAGCCCAGCTCGGCCCGTTCCTGCTCCCCGCACCAAGTCAGTGGTGCGCTCCGTCAGCCCGGCACGGCCCGTTCCTGCTCCCCGCACCAAGTCAGTGGTGCGCTCGTCAGCCCGGTCCGGCCCGCTCCTGCTCCCCGCACCAAGTCAGTGGTGCGTTTCGTCAGCCCAGCTCGGCCCGTTCCTGCTCCCCGCACCAAGTCAGTGGTGCGCTTCGTCAGCCCGGCACGGCCCGTTCCTGCTCCCCGCACCAAGTCAGTGGTGCGCTTCGTCAGCCCGGTCCGGCCCGCTCCTGCTCCCCGCACCAAGTCAGTGGTGCTTTTCGTCAGCCCGGCGCGGCCCGCTCCTGCTCCCCACACCAAGCCAGTGGTGTGCGTCGTCAGTCCGGCACGGCCCGTGCCTGTTCCACCGGTGGCTGGTCCGGCACCGGTCAGATGCTTCACGCCGGAGCTAGAGCAATCCGCTCCACCAGTGTGCAGTCCAGCTCCGGCCAGCGGGGCCAGACCGGACCAGGGATACGTTGGGGGGTTGGAGAGGGAGCGGGGATCAGGCCCGGAGCCGGATCCGCCGTCTAAGCGGAGTGCCCACCCGGTCCCTCCCCTGTGGTGTTTGGTGGGCGCGGTCGGAGTCCGCGCCTTTAGGGGGGGGGGTACTGTCACGCCCTGGCTCTGGGGACACTTGTATGTTGAGCCAGGGTGTGCATTTCCTTTTGTTTATCTAGTATGTGTATTTCTATGTTGGCCTGAGTGGCTCCCAATCAGAGGCAACGAGTGTCAGCTGTCGTTGGTTGTCTCTGATTGGGAGCCATATTTAAACTGTCTGTTTCCCATTTGTGTTTGTGGGATCTTGTTTCAAGTCTGTTTATGTTAGACCGTGAACTGTCACGTATCGTTTGTTGTTTTGATCGTGTCTCTAATTAAAGAGTATGTTTGCCTGCAACGCTGCGCCTTGGTCCTCCTCTATATATGACGATCGTGACAAGTTTCACTTCTGGATTTGACGTAATTATATGTAAAGTGCAACTTCTGCCAACACAGAAGGAAGGTATTTGTTAGTTCATGAACAGAATTCAAAGCCCTAACTTTGTAAAATCTAATATATAGTGTGGCCTGGCTTATTAAGCTGTTTTGTACTGTCTGTCTTTGTTTTTCCTGTAGAGAAACTTTTACAGTACAGATTTACAGAAAATATCTACATAACAAACATAGTAATTTAACTCAGCAGTAGAAACAATAACAAAGTGTCCTCCCCGCCCTTGCTTCGGTAAAAAGCTGAGGGATAGGGCTGGAGAAATGGAATCACTCTCAAATTCATAGACCATCCATGATATAAAAACTATAGGTTTAACCATGTTTTGAGGCCATATAGTGTTGGTTTACATTTACTTTGTTTACAAACATTGGAGTAAAACCAGCTTAAAATAAAAAAGCAAATAATTAATGAGCAGCAGTAAAATAAGATAACAGTAGGGAGGCTATATACAGGGGGTACCGGTACAGAGTCAATGTATGGGGGCACAGATTAGTGGGTAGAGTTAAAGTGACTATGCATAAATAATAAACAGAGTAGCAGCAGCATAAACGAGGCGGATGGGGTAGGGTGGGGTGGGGGGGCAATGCCATGATTAGCTGTTCAGGAGTCTTATTGCTTGGGGGTAGAAGCTGTTAAGAAGCCTTTTGGACCTACAATTGGCGCTCCGGTACCGCTTGCCGTGCGGTAGCAGAGAGAACAGTCTATGACTAGGGTGGCTGGAGTCTTTGATAATTTTGAGGGCCTTCCTCTGACACCGCCTGGTATAGAGGTCCTGGATGGCAGGAAGCTTGGCCCCAGTGACGTACTTGGCCATACACACTACCCGCTGTAGTGCCTTGCGGTCGGAGGCCGAGCAGTTGCTATACCAGGCGGTGATGCAACCAGTCAGGATGCTCTTGATGGTGCAGCTGTATAACTGTTTGAGGATCTGAGGACCCATGCCAAATCTTTTCAGTCTCCTGAGGGGGAATAGGTTTTGTCGTGCCCTCTTCACAACTGTCTTGGTGTGTTTGGACCATGATAGTTTGTTGGTGATGTGGACACCAAGGAACTTGAAGCTCTCAACTTGTTCCTCTACAGCCCCGTCGATGAGAATGGGGGCGTGCTCAGTCCTCTTTTTTTCCCTGTAGTCCACAATCATCTCCTTTGTCTTGATCACGTTGAAGGAGAGGTTGTTATCCTGGCACCACACGACCAGGTCTCTGACCTCCTCCCTATAGGCTGTCTCATTGTCTCATCGTTGTCGGTGATCAGGCCTACCACTGTTGTGTCGTCGGCAAACTTAATGATGGTGTTGGAGTCGTGCCTGGCCATGCAGTCATGGGTGAACAGGGAGTACAGGAGGGGACTGAGCACGCACCCCTGAGGGGCCCCCGTGTTGAGGATCAGTGTGGCAGATGTGTTGTTACCTACCCTTACCACCTGGGGGCGGCCCGTCAGGAAGTCCAGGATCCAGTTGCAGAGGGAGGTGTTTAGTCCCAGGATCCTTAGCTTAGTGATGAGCTTTGAGGGCACTATGGTGTTGAATGCTGAGCTGTAGTCAATGAATAGCATTCTCACGTAGGTGTTCCTCTTGTCCAGGTGGGAAAGGGCAGTGTGGAGTGCAATATAGATTGCATCATCTGTGGATCTGTTGGGGCGGTATGCAAATTGGAGTGGGTCTAGGTTTCTGGGATAATGGTGTTGATGTGAGCCATGACCAGCCTTTCAAAGCACTTCATGGCTACAGACGTCAGTGCTACGGGTCGGTAGTCATTTAGGCAGGTTATCTTAGTGTCCTTGGGCACGGGGACTATGGTGGTCTGCTTGAAACATGTTGGTATTACAGACTCAGTCAGGGACATGTTGAAAATGTCAGTGAAGACACTTGCCAGTTGGTCAGCACATGCTCGGAGTACACGTCCTGGTAATCCGTCTGGCCCTGCGGCCTTGTGAATGTTGACCTGCTTAAAAGTCTTACTCACATCGGCTACGGAGAGCGTGATCACATAGTCATCCGGAACAGTTGGTGCTCTCATGCATGCTTCAGTGTTGCTTGCCTCGAAGCGAGCATAGAAGTGGTTTAGCTCGTCTGGTAGGCTTGTGTCACTGGGAAGCTCGCGGCTGTGCTTCCCTTTGTAGTCTGTAATAGTTTTCAAGCCCTGCCACATCCGACGAGCGTCAGAGCCGGTGTAGTACAATTCAATCTTAGTCCTGTATTGACTCTTTGCCTGTTTGATGGTTCGTCGGAGGGCATAGCGGGATTTCTTATAAGCGTCCGGGTTAGAGTCCCGCTCCTTGAAAGCGGCAGCTCTACCCTTTAGCTCAGTGCGGATGTTTCCTGTAATCCATGGCTTCTGGTTGGGGTATGTACGTACGGTCACTGTGGGGACGACATCATCGATGCACTTATTGATGAAGCCAGTGACTGATGTGGTGTACTCCTCAATGCTATCTGAAACATGTTCCAGTCTGTGCTAGCAAAACAGTCCTGTAGCTTAGCATCTGCGTCATCTGACCACTTTTTTATTAACCGAGTCACTGGTGCTTCCTGCTTTATTTTTGCTTATCAGCAGGAATCAGGAGGATAGAGTTATGGTCAGATTTGCCAAATGGAGGGCGAGGGAGAGCTTTGTATGCGTCTCTGTGTGTGGAGTAAAGGTGGTCTAGAGTTTTTTTTCCTCTGGTTGCACATTTAACATGCTGGTAGAAATTAGGCAGAACAGATTTTTTTGGTCATAAGAGACGGTAGCAGAAACATTATGTACAGAATAAATTACAAATAACGCGAAGAAACACACATAATAGTACAATTGGTTATAGGGCTGTAAAATGGCAGCCATCTTCTCCGGTGCCACTCAGATACTAAGCTTTCTCATTATAAAATAAAAGAGACTACTGATCATGTAGTCTTAACAACTGGTGCCCATACAGTAGGCTACATTGGGAAACTCATTTACTGAAGGCATATCAGGTCATAATACTTTCCGCTCTCATAATGACTTTTGTTTTAGGGCCTAGAAGTGTTGACACACAATTACTTTTCCCATGGTTGTGCATGACATTGATGAAGCTGTGAGCAAAAGCAACAAAAAAAAGAAGGAAAAGTTGAACGCTTAGGCTCAGCTAAAAGACTCAGGCCTCTCAGTGGACAAAAGTGGACAGCATCTTGCAAAAATAGAAACAATTTCCCAAATCTAGTCTCATAGTACAAAGCTTGCATATTCTGTCCAACCAAAGCATTTTTTTATACATTTGTCTTGTAAGTTGTAAAACAGTCTGCCCTTTTCCCATGATAAGTCATTTTACTTTTTACAAGAAAACTACAGATTTTATTTTTAAGGTGACATCAGTGGCAACCCGTCATTCAGTGCAGGTGGGGCAGAGCCTGTTTTGAGCCCCATCTGTTTAGCCAAAAAATATATATATACATACATATACACTACCGGTCAAACATTTTAGAACACCTATTCATTCAAGGGTTTTTCTTAATTTTTTTACTATTTTCTACATTGTAGAATAATAGTCAAGACATCAAAACTATGAAATAACACATATGGAATCATGTAGCATCCAAAGCCTGTGGTGTGCTACAATCCGCTCCACCACTCTCTAGCTACCCCCCGTAGCGCCCCTGGTCTGGTCTGGCCCCGCTGGCTGGAGCTGGACTGGACATCGGTGGAGCGGATTGCTTAGGCTCCGGTGTGGAGCAGCTGACCGGTACCTGACCAGGCACCGGTGGAACAGGCACGGGCTGTGCCGGACTGACGACGTGCACCACTGGCTTGGTGCGGGGAGCAGGAACAGGCCGGACTGGGCTGGCGACGCGCACCACTGGCTTGGTGCGGGGAGCAGGAACAGGCCGGACCGGGCTGGCGACGCGCACCACAGGCTTGGTGCGAGGAGCAGGAACAGGCCGGGCCGGGCTGGCGACACGCAACACAGGCTTGGTGCGAGGGGCAGGAACAGGCCGGACCGGGCTGGCGACGCGCACCACTGGCTTGGTGCGAGGGGCAGGAACAGGCCGGGCCGGGCTGGCGACGCGTACCACAGGCTTGGTGCGAGGGGCAGGAACAGGCCGGGCCGGGCTGGCGACGCGCACCACAGGCTTGGTGCGAGGGGCAGGAACAGGCCGGGCCGGGCTGGTGACGCGCACCACAGGCTTGGTGCGGGGAGCAGGAACGGGCCGGACCGGGCTGGCTACGCGCACCACAGGCTTGGTGCGGGGAGCAGGAACAGGCCGGACCGGGCTGTGGAGACGGACTGGAGGTCTGGAGCGAAGAGCTGACACAACCCGTCCTGGCTGAATGCCTATTTTTACACACTCTGTGTGAGGCATCAGCACAGGACGTACAGCACGTGGCACTGGCGCAGGATATCCGGGACCGAGGAGGGGTACTGGAGGCCACGAGCGTTGAGCCGGCACACTCCGTCCTGGCTGCATGCCCACCTTAGCACGACACGTGCGTGGTGCTAGCACAGGACGTACAGGACTGTGCCGGACCACTCACGGCACAGTACGCAGCTCCGCATACCTCGGAACCTGCCCAGTCTCACGCTGCCTAGCCTGAGTACGGGGAGTTGGCTCTGCTCTACCTCTAGGCTCCGCCAACCTCCCTTCCAGCCCCCCAAACCTGGTGGCCTCCTCTCCTAATCCACAAACTTGCCCTGTAGCTGCCTCCCGCAGCCCCGTCGTCCATGCCGTGTGCCCCCCCCAACAAATTTCTTGGGGTTGCCTCTCGCCTGTCCGACGACGGCCCGGTTGGCGCCGCTTCTCCTCTCCTGCCTGGGCATCCTCCCTCATCGCCCTCCGGTAGCGGACGGCCTCCTCCTCGGTGATCTTCCCCCAACCGAGGAGGACATCCACTAGCGTTACCTCCGGCGTTTGCTCCTGGACACGCTGCTTGGTCCTTATTTGGTGGGATCTTCTGTCACGATCGTCGTAATGAGTGGACCAAGGCGCAGCGTGAAATGCGTACATATTTTATTGAGTACTATTAACAATAACAAAACAACAAAACAAAACGTGAAGTCCTCGGTCATAAACACAAACCTACACGGAACAAGATCCCACAAATGACAAGTGCACAACAGGCTGCCTAAGTATGGTTCCCAATCAGAGACAACAAGCCACAGCTGCCTCTGATTGGGAACCACCCCGGCCAACATAGAAACAAATGAACTAGAACATGAACATAGAACACTAAACATAGAAACTAACACCCTGGCTTAACATATAAGAGTCCCCAGAGCCAGGGCGTGACATCACCCTAATAATTTGGTCCCTTTTCCCCTCATAACTTAGCCTACTGTTCTGACTTGGTGGTGCACATGTAGCCTATAGCCTGTTTTAGAGAAATGTCATAATGTAATATTGTAAGAGCTTTCATTGTCTGCTTATATGCCCCCTTTATTTATCATACAGTTCTGACTTGGTGTACAGGGACAATACTGTAAGAACGGCCCATGTTCTGAATTTTGTCGCTGTACATTTGAAAAGTGCTGAACAAATAGTTATATTGACTACGTCCATCCTAGCTCACTCATTAATGTCTTAATCGAAATTACGGATTGCCTCTTATCTGCTTGTCGTCCCCTTATGCCATAGTTTGTACATCTCAATTGTCAGTAGAAACCACATGTGTTTAAGCAAGTCACCCATATAAGCTATGTTTTTTTTAAAGGCAGTAAATGAGGCTGAATGAACTGTTTCGCTGCCAGACAAGGCTCTGCTGATAGCCATGTGTAGCGGTGGTAAGGTGTTGGGACTGCTGTTGGGACTCTGCTGTTGGGACAGCTTTATGTAGGCCCTAACAGTTTGTGGGCACCGTTTGTCACCGTTATAGTGCAATTAATGTATTGTTTAGTGTTGTGTTGTGTTGTGTTGTGTAGTGGCTTTGCTGGCAAACATCTAAAAAAGGTTGGGGGAGTTTGCCCCACCAAGATTTACATGCTAAAATCGCCACTGGGTGACATGGACACACTTTAAAGAAGCAGGAAATGTGACTCAGAGAGCATTGTGGGTGAGAAGCTCATCACTAATCCTCTTTTGAAATTATTGCCTGTCTCTTCTTCAATTGCCTGCAATCAATAACCTAAAGCCTGGCTGTCTTAGAACACAGAGTACACAAGAGCAACATATTACTGATATGTCATCGATGGCAGACCCTTATAAAACATTGCTCTCAGCTGCTCCGGGACTGGATTAATGTTGGAGAGAGGTTCCCCCTTGCCCTATCCCAGTTATAATTATTTATATAGCAAATCCCCCTGAATATCTATTACCAACTGCAAATTCCTGAGAGGACTATTAGTGCTTTCCTCTGTTCATAAGTTCATCAGAACCATCTATTGTATGTATTCTGGAGCCATGTTCACAGCAGCCCAGGGTGGTTGTGTTGTTCATCAGAACCATCTATTGTATGTATTCTGGAGCCATGTTCACAGCAGCCCAGGGTGGTTGTGTTGTTCATCAGAGGGGCTGTTTTCCCTATTGAGATAAGAAATTAAATCTGCAGGAGCAGAGGATGCTGGGTTTGCTGCAGGGTGGTGAGGCATCAGCTCTGATAATGGAGCCGACTCCCATTGCGCAGGCTGGGAGGCAACAGCCGTGGCGCCTGCCCAACCCTGGCTATGTGAGTGGATAACAAAACACAGTCGTGGTGAAATAGCTGCACTGGAACAGGAAGGAAACGTTGCTATATGGAACAGAGTTGTGTGGCTCTCGCTCTGTGTGTGTGTATGTGCGTGCGTGCATGTCTGCGTGTGTGCGTGCGGTTGTGTCTGTTTAACAAATATATTATTTGAATAGCTTTTAGAAACGGTTAGTGGGAATAAGGACATTCCATTATCCTGTTTTCATTAGTTATTATCATCCGGTTTTCTCAATGCCATGTCTCACCCCTTCCCCCCCAGGCTAGCCTGAACTGCATACAGTATGTAAATAAGGTGGCTTCAATTTTAACAGGTGGCACTCACCAGTATTTGTAGTCTTCTCAAATGCCTCTCTCAATGATGACTTCAAAGCAGGCTGAAGAGAAAACAAACAGTCACACTTTAATGTGCTGGCACAAATAACATTTGGAGAATACCCAATTGCTGTCACAATCATAAACAGCGTTCAATTTATAGTTCAATCTTTAATGTAATCAAACAGGGCACTACACAAAATGATTTGACATTTGTGTTGCTGTAAAACAGTTATACAGCGCTTCTTTTCAAATCAAATAGTATAAATCTGCAGAAACAAAAACAGTATATTTTCAGAAGCCTATTTGTTCTTGTTCTAAACATTTTATTTCACTTGAGTGATGTTATTTACCAACTTTCAGGGATACAAAGAAATGCTTCTGAATCATATTTCATGGTCACAAGGGCTAGCCTTTTTGTCTCTCTTTTCAATTAGATAATTAACCATTTGTACAGAACAATCTGTAATGTGAATCTCTGAGGAAATACAACATGACAATACATAAGAATAAATGGTGAATAACCGAAGGGATAGATCTACAGTATGTAATGAAAAAATATATGAATCATTTATGCTGTTGAGCACCTTAGACTTTTCCCAAAACTGCAAACTCCACAAACTGCTCTTAAAATATCAATTTTGTCTCTGTAAACACCCATGTTTAACCTTTTTAGATATGTACGGTCACTCTATCAATAGAGGAAGAGGAATCAAATTTCACTCATCTCCTTTCTCCCTCCCCACCAAGCTGGCTGAGAGGGATCAAGGCAGCTATCAAAGACCGTTAATTGAAGGTTTGTGAGATGAAGAAAGGAAGACTATTTTCCCTACCTGCTTTTACAGAGATAGTGATAACAAAGGCATTGCTCCAATTCTCCTCTGTCAAATGTAATTGCCGCAGCAGCCATCTTGATTATGATCTCCACAGTGGTCCCTTATTGGTACCTGCCATAATAATACATCTTCTGTGTCCAATGCAGACAGGTTTACACAGCAAACCTCTGACTGACAAACTAAGCATGCTGGGTCCATCACTCATTGACGTGGGCCTTTGAATGTCCTTCAAAAACCCTTGTATCTCCTCTCTTTTTCAAAAATATTTTCAGACTGAAAACAACCTTTGTGCACTTTTTAAGACTTTGGTTCTATTTTGAGATGACATTTATTTCCATTTCATATCGATTCTGTTCTTGACAGTATGTGTGTGTGATTCCATCACATAAATTCAGCATTTAAGATAACATTTTTGGGATTTGTCCAAATCCAGCATGATTTGGCAATTCCTTTGTTGGAAAAGGAACATTTTATAGATGTCCATTGGCTAGCATTACCCTGACCTAAGACAGGGGTGTGAGAAGTACAATTTCATGCATGCATGCCACACTTCACTGAAACGTCCAACCGCTGTCAATGTTCCCTGAGCCATCCAACAGTTAAGCAATCTATTGTTATTCTTCGCACCGCAAGCATCAATAGAATCATTCATACCTCAGCTGTAATCTTATATAAAGAGCATACTAAAACCGCCCCTACACATATCACACCATTTTGGGGTTTGTGTTGAGTGTAGTATGATTTTATGAAACTATGAAGACATTTCTAATAGTAGATAGTGTGGTGGCAGTCATGTGCAACTCTATGAAACAACCAATATGTTCGTAGTGGAAATATAAGAAGCCTCATTGGCTTTTGTATGGTATTTCGATAAGAAATGACTTACAGTATAAGTAAGGTAGGGGATACAGCATGGTTCAACACATCAATTATGCTCCGACTCATACACTGCCTCAAACAACATATTTTCTAGTGCTGGCATCAAAGGCTGATGAAAATAGATGACTTGCATCTTTAAGAACATAAATAGTATGGTTGAAAACATCAGATGTGTTCAGACTCATGCATCGCTTCAAAACTATGTAATTTCTGGTACTGGTGTAAAAGGCTGTTGATTCATTAGATAAGTAAATCATAGCTGTGTCAGGATGGTGTTTTGTTTCCCTCTCCTCCTACCAGATGTGCCCAGTCTGGGTTCTCTGCCATCACGTGCAACCAATGCAGTCCCTCAGGCAGACAGATAAGTAGCTAACGCTTTGTTTGGTGCCGCGCCATGGACTCACACTATAGTGCTACTAAAGCGGATGCTTTGTAAAAGCTTTGCTCTTCGTCCAAGTATTGAAGGAAATGGACGTTGCAGAGGACATTCCTCTTTGGTAATTGCAGGTACTGTATTAGAATATTCAATTAAACTGACAGTATCCCAATAAAGATATTTCAAGTTCCTTTCTTCCTCCATTTTGAGGTCCCCTTTCCCCATATTGTAAAAACTGTAGTGATCACATCCTTGTTCAAACACCTTTGAGAATGTTGACTGAAGAGAGAGAAGATGAAGTATACAATACATTTCTCTGCCATCTGTCTCAAACCCCTGTGTGAAAACCTGGGCAAACAGCTCATATACAGTATCTCCTCTATGAGTCAGTCAACCTTACTTGCCGCAAGGCTAACACAAACATTAAGAGACCAGGGCCCATGCCTCCAACTTAAAGCCTTCTGTAATGAAAATAACATATTTGATCTTGGCCTGTGATGCCCTGGCCTGAACAAGTAAGACAGGGAAGGATGGGATGAGTCCAGACCAGCCTATTGATAATAAAGAAACTACTGGTTGTATACACCTCTTCTCTGAAGCTCCATACATCTCTCCCTTGATGTGGATCATTCTAATAATATAATATGCCATTTAGCAGACGCTTTATCCAAAGCGACTTACAGTCATGTGTGCATACATTTTTACGTATGGGTGGTCCCGGGGATCGAACCCACTACCCTGGCGTTACAAGCGCCATGCTCTACCAATTGAGCTACAGAGGACAGTTATGGACTGTGAAGTATTCATTTTCATAAACTGAAAATGGAGAGGCGGCCCTATACTGCCCAATTTGTATTTATCACAGGTTTGGCTGTAGGAATGCGCTGCATGCTAAACTGTGAGGTTTGATTGCAGTATTCCCTCTGTCGTTTCCTATTTCCTTCACATCACTGGTTTAAAAACAGAGGCAGTGGAGCATGACATGGTTTTCATTAGATACCAGTCAGGACTGTGGCATTAAAGGCCTCCATTGACTGTGATTTAATTGATAACATATGGCTCTCCTAGCTGGCCTCTCCACAGTTGGCACTCTGACCCATACCTTCAGGGTGGCCAACATGACCTCTAGAGGAAGACAACAACCTAGAGCATCCACTGAGATCGGCCACCAGAGAGAACAACTCAAATATGCATGAGTTCAGACTCTTCAGAGTTAGAAAGTTAAGCATGAATTGTGCCCTCTACCATGGAATTTGATTAAATTATCCCTTTTGATTCCTCATCAGAGCGTTATTAGAGAGTTGAGGCATTGTTTAGAGAATGATGACCCTAGTTAGTACCACTAAGCAATAACAAATATTGCCTAGAAGAATATGATCAAATTAGGCATGCTCCAATAATTTTTCAGATTATGCGGCTATTTAGAAAAAGTTGCCTGACCAATTAAATGTATTTGCAAGTCAGACTTGACCCAAATAATCTTCCACATATACAGTTGAAGTCGGAAGTATACATACACCTTAGCCAAATACATTTAAACTCAGTTTTTCACAACTCCTGACATTTAATCCTAGTAAAAATTCCCTGTTTTAGGTCAGTTAGGATCACCACTTTATTTTAAGAATGTGAAATGTCAGAATAATAGTAGAGAGAATGATTTATTTCAGCTTTAATTTCTTTCATCACATTCCCAGTGGGTCAGAAGTTTACATACACTCAATTAGTATTTGGTAGCATTGCCTTTAAATTGTTTAACTTGGGTCAAACGTTTCGGGTAGTCTTCCACAAGCTTCCCACAATAAGTTGGGTGAATTTTGGCTCATTCCTCCTGACAGAGCTGGTGTAAATCAGGTTTGTAGGCCTCCTTGCTCGCACACGCTTTTTCAGTTCTGCCCACACATTTTCTATAGGATTGAGGTCAGGAATTTGTGATGGCCACTCCAATACCTTGACTTTGTTGTCCTTAAGCCATTTTGCCACAACTTTGGAAGCATGCTTGGGGTCATTTTCCATTTGGAAGACCAATTTGCAACCAAGATTTAACTTCCTGACTGATGTCTTGAGATGTTTCTTCAATATATGCACATAATTTTCCTTCCTCATGATGCCATCTATTTTGTGAAGTGCACCAGTCCCTCCTGCAGCAAAGCACCCCCACAGCATGATGCTGCCACACCGTGCTTCACGGTTGGGATGGTGTTCTTTGGCTTGCAAGGTACCCCCTTTTTCCTCCAAACATAACGATGGTCATTATGGACAATCAGTTCTATTTTTGTTTCATCAGACCAGAGGACATTTCTCCAAAAAGTACAATCTTTGTCCCCATGTGCAGTTGCAAACCGTAGTCTGGCTTTTTTATGGCGGTTTTGGAGCAGTGGCTTCTTCCTTGCTGAGCGGCCTTTCAGGTTATGTCGATATAGGACTCGTTTTACTGTGCATATAGATACTTTTGTACCTGTTTCCTCCAGCATCTTCACAAGGTCCTTTTGCTGTTGTTCTGGGATTGATTTGCACTATTCGCACCAAACTACGTTCATCTCTAGGAGACAGAACGCGTCTCCTTCCTGAGCGGTATGGCGGCTGCGTGGTCCCATGGTGTTTATACTTGCGTACTATTGTTTGTACAGATGAACGTGGTACCTTCAGGCATTTGGAAATTGCTCCCAAGGATGAACCAGACTTGTGGAGGTCTACCATTTTTTTTGCTGAGATCTTGGCTGATTTCTTTTGATTTTCCCATGATGTCAAGCAAAGAGGCACTGAGTTTGAAGGTAGGCCTTGAAATACATCCACAGGTACACCTCCAATTGACTCAAATTATGTCAATTAGCCTAGCTTCTAAAGTCATGACATTATTTTCTGGAATTTTCCAAGCTGTTTAAAGGCACAGTCAACTTAGTGTATGTAAACTTCTGACCCACTGGAATTGTGATACAGTGAATTATAAGTGAAATAATCTGTCTGTAAACAATTGTTGGAAAAATTACTTGTGTCATGCACAAAGTAGATGTCCTAACCGACTTGCCAAAACTATAATTTGTTATCAAGAAATTTGTGGAGTGGTTGAAAAACGAGTTTTAATGACTAAGTGTATGTAAACTTCCGAGTTCAACTGTACATCAGTCAGTGAACCAAGTGAAATATGGAATTAGATGAGGCACTCAGTCAGCTCATATGAATAATAATTACTTTACAACGTTGTGCACCAGTAGACACAGAGGTTGCTGGGGCTAGATCCGTGAACCTAGACCTACATGCAGAGTGCCTCATGTGTGAGAGAGGGAGATCAGCGTTTTCCTCAGTTGTTGATGAGTCAGAGTTCATCAAGTCTGGGGCTGATGATCTGACGCTCTGGTAATAGGCTCTCTCCCCTCCTCTCCCTCCCATTTTCTTCCCATTTGATCCCCTGATTCTGATGATGATCACAGTCCTATTTATATGCTCAGCAATGCTCAGCACTTTAACAGTCCCCACATAAATAATCAGTAGGTATGAGAGGAGTGTGTCCATGAAGGAAGGATGGGTTCTTTTAACACAGCACTTCTGGTTACTATCCACTTCTGTAGGCCTACTCCCAGCATGATATTATCTCTCTCTCTCTCTCTCTCTCTCTCTCTATCTCTCTCTCTCTCGCTCTCTCTCTCTCTCTCTCTCTCTCCATCCCTCTTCATCCCTTCATCTCTCTTCATCCCTTCATCTCTCTCTCTCTCTCTCTCTCTCTCTCTCTCTCTCTCTCTCTCTCTCTCTCTCTCTCCCTCCATACTGTAATGTACCAGATGATATCCATGTCATAACAAAGTTAATGTTCCTCATTAATGCAAAGGTTAACATTTGCGTGAGAGCATTAATGGATTCTGGTCTGGTGCTGCCAGCCAACCCTGGGAGGGCTGTATAGATTGTGTTGAAGTGCCTGGCTGAGGTCTTTGAAGGCATGAAGGAACTCGTATCAGGGTCAGGCATGAAGGACCTCGTATCAGGGTCAGGATAATTTCCATCATCACAATGTTGGTTCTACGATGTCACGTCTCAAGCCTCAACTCTCAGGATTAACCTAGAAGGTGAAGGGTATTTACAGATTGCAGTCAGGCCAAAAGCTTTAGAGAAATGCTCAGTTAAAAAAATCCCCAGCGACAGAATGTGTTACCCACCGTCTGACACACTGATGTCATTGGGTAAACAACACAGAAACAAATAATGTACATGGGTTTGATGTCTCTCTTTACAGTATTTACCTTTAACTAAATTATTCTGTCAAACTCAACTTCTGTTTATTTTCCTTTGTATGATTTGATCTACGTTTGCATCTGCTGCATGAAAAAAATAGAATAGAAAACATTTGGCATGTAATAGCTAATTCATACACTAAAGTGTAAACTGAACGCTTGGGTAAACCCATTTATTTCAAAGAGCAATACTTCCCTCAGCTTTCCAGAACTGTCATAGTTAAATGGGCTCAGACAGCCTCTCTCAGTCATGTTGATGGTGCTATGCCATCCAAAACTATGTGATAGAAACACCACAGGATTCTCCAGTGATGGCCTCATTTGAAGCAAGACCCAGATGTGGAAAGAGCGCAATTGTTTGTTTAGCCTCTGAGATGCACTTGGGTCTGAGCGTTGTGTATCCAATTATTTGCCTCGATATCTGCAGGCCTTGGACAAACAATGTCTGTGTGTATGGGGAAAACAGAAGAAAAGGGCAAGAAAATTCTCTTTACCAAATGCCATCGGTGAGCAACTGCATTCAGCTTAGGTTTAAATGTGGGTTGTTGTCACAATGACTCAGTCACTAGAGCATTTACATCACTGCACTATCTAGCAATAGTAAACTGTACTAATAACGACAAAACAATGATATTATGTAGTGCCAGACGGTAAGCCTGCTCAGACATCTTGTCCGTTCATGTCAGCGTATTGACATTCTAACTGATATTGAAAGGGATTATGTGACTTAAGCCTGCATGTTTTGCATGCCTAGAGAAGTGTTCCACTTGGATAGGAACATATCTCACTGTGCCAGTTAGCTCTGTTTGAATACTCACTTCCTCCCTCTCAGATAATCCCATGAAAAAAGACAACTCTTTAATGCCTAACATCCTTAAAACAGCTCTCTCTATTCCTGGGAATCAGAATTACGCGGCCGTGGATGCCCCAGACCTTTTATGTCACTGAGGAATCTTTCCACATGTCAGCGACGATGTGTGGTGAAACATGGATGAGATTTAAGGTGACTGGGGGAGAAAAAACTATGACTGATAAGAGCTGAGCTGGAAATCATCGAGGGGGATGTGTGTAAGCATGTTGTCATCAACAGTAGCCGTGAGTTATGGGAGGGCTTCAGGCGGTTTTATATTTAATACTTTCAGTAGTGTTCCGGAATCTTTAAGTCCTCTTTGGGATTCAGCCCTTGTGTTGGCTTCAACATTTGATGCAACCCAATGCCTTCCCACAGCTGTCTTCTAGTAGAGAAAGGGCAGATTTCCATTAAGATAGAGAGAGTATCTATTTCGTAATGCACATAGACAGAACTTCATATTTTGTTGCCTACTCACAAAGATCTCACTATTTTCTATCCATGAAGATGTTTTGGTATTTTTGAAGGACAGAAACACTACAGAGATAATCTGGGTACAGTGCGCAGAGTTATTAAACCGGTCGCGTTGACGACATCCCTCTTCAATTAATACTAGACACACCAGGCAAAGCTGACATCCTTCACACATTTCCGTGGAAACAAGATAAAGACAATAAGATGGTGAATCATCATTTGACCTACTTGAGGGTCAAATGATGATTCATTTGACCCTTATGCTCGTCATATGGCCAACAGACACTCCTGTCTACAGTTCCAAGGATGAAGACCCATGACTCAGCTTAATAACACAGATCGACATATTACTTATAGCCTTATTTCTATGCGATACAGCTGTTGTCCAATGAAGCATTGCAGATGATTAGGTACAGTACACAGGAGAGTTGTTATCCGTCCTTGGAACCACCTCTCTCTGCAATTTCTGCAGCAGCACTCTACCTGCATTTTCTCCTCTCTCTTTCACAGCTGTAACATGAGACTGTCAATTTATCTATCGATTTCTTAAGGCCTGGATCTTGTGCCCTGGCTGCCCTCCATTCGTTCCTGTGATGCAAATCCTATGGGATGTTTAATGTAGATGGATGATAAATATCAGCTACAGTTTCAAACCAAGTTAAGGCACAACATCTATTACAATAAATTGGAATCTAGCATACTGGTATACAATAACATTTGCTAGATGCCAATTCCTTCTTTAAAAATGATCTTACCTTTTTTGTTTGATTAGATCAGATAATTAGAGTAGATTAATGTTTTGCATAACACTTACAACAGAAGAGTCGGCACACATTTAGGAAAATATGTACATCTGTATATGTATAGCATAGCAGCAAGTGCAGTATAATACATCATTCATCAGTCAATTAAATTAAATTGCCTTCTAAGAAGAAAAATATATATATTTAATCTGTTGAAGTGATAAATCTTTTGGCATTTTGAAATTAATGAGGTCAAGCGTGGTTAGATACAGCCCATTGCATTCCCATTAGTGATTACCACCAACACCCATATGTTGTGTGATGTACTTTATTACAGTGAGAAATCTGTGCTATACGGCCTTCAATTATCCTGTTTTTGACCATAGAGAGCATATCAGCAACAATATTGAGAGAAAAAGGGATTGTTGATCTTTAATGGCCCTGGATGCAATGAGAAAGCCAATAATGAAACAGCTTTGTAATGTCCTGTTGCACCATGGGAATGAGGCAGAGAGAGCTGTGAAAGGATTTCTGGTCTGTCAAGGTCAATTGTTCCAGGTTGATTCGATTATGAGGAGGAAAACAAGCTTGACAATAAGCTATCTTAATAGCTTTGCATCAAATATTATTGTTGGATAGCACCGCTATCTGGAAAACTAACTGGTATCTACAGTAGCCGAGTGTAGAAAATGGATTAGGTTATATTAATTACAAAAACGGTGAACCGTGTCGTTGAAGTAAACAGCCTTGCCCAGAATCCTAGGCACAGCTGTAGTGTGTCAGGTTAATATGTGTGAGGTCCCTAGTTTGAGCTATCCTCCATACTGGGCGCAATGTATACTTTTCAGCCCAGTATATATATTACATGCTCTATCAGTATCCTAAGGAATTAACTGAGGCAGCTTAATTAGGGTGGGATAGAAAACTATTGAAAGGGCTACAGCGTTATTTGTCATTACTTTGTCATCATATCCATTCGGATGAGAGACTGTGCTAACTATGTACTGTAACCACGCCAGCTTTATCCCTTATGGGAATAAACAGTGAAATGAGACAGCACATTGAGTTCAAAGCCGGGTCTCAGATTGGAGTCATTCTAGTTAATCCCATCATATGAACAGCGAAGAACCATGGTGGGAAAGGGAAGAAGAAAGGGGGATATGCATTCACAGAGAATGGATCAGTAATGGAAATTCAGCTAGCCATGCAGAAAAGGAGGTGTGTGTGGGGTGAGCTCCCAGGTTAATGGACTAAGCTGAGTGGCGAGCCCCGCTCATTAACCTCACTCTATTATGGAGGAGATGGCCTTTCATGCCCCGGGAATCAGGCCTGTCCTCCACCCTGCCCAGGCCAGGATCCAGGCCACCATGCCACCAGACAGCCCCCCAGAGACCCTGCATGCATGAAGATCCATCTGTGAAATGCTGATGATGAGGGAGTTGAGTCACTCAACACGACGCCCCGTGCCTCACAGATGGATGCCAGATCAAGCAGGATTTGTCACCATAATGAAAACGGTGTGGTGAGACTGTGTTGCTGGCTGGCTAGTACAGAGGAACGGGGGTGGAGGGAAGGGAGAGGTGGTTTGACAAGTGTGTGATGCATGCTCCTGTGACGGCAGCAGCCATCAGAGAGCTGTGGGAGATTGATAAACCAGACAGCAGGAGAGGTGTGGCATCTACCCAGGCCCCTGGCCTGTCACCGGGCTAAATCTGATCCACAGTTCAATGAGGCCCTCTTTACATGACATCTCACATATAAACTGGGTTCTGAGACACGAGCATTGGCAGGAATCAATTTTTCATGAAAGGTAGATAGATTCCTGTTTGACATTTCTCTCAACATCATTACCTCTACATTCTTGTCCGTCGGTTGGTTTCTCCTACATTCTCAATACAAACCACATTTAAATAAATCCCTTACTTTCATTTAACATATTGATTTATATATTAACACCCTAAGGTCGATGTACGCACCCCCACGCAAATCTAATTAGCATAATATCAACATTCCCATAAAAATCTGTCAGTTTAAACTAGAGATATCAGTCAATCCACTGCATCCGCCTATGTCACACTTCCGCATCTGCGGTGAAAGGTGACAGCGCTAGAGCGCCAGACCATGAGACATCCCGAAAATCGGTCTTTTCACAAAATCGTCTGTAGTGTCCAAACGGTTTGGCCTAAAAACTATTAGACTCTCACAAACACGTGGTGTTCTCCATTTCGCTCTACGACCCCCACAAGCGTCTTGGGACTTGTCTGACGTTGGTACAGCTGATCTGCAAACTTCTGTCTGTAGCGTCCAAACACTTTAGGCTACACACTAATATAATAAGGTGATACTCTCACAAACACGTACATGTCAGTTGCTTTGCTCTAAGATGCCCACAGGCCTCAAGATACTCTTCTGAAGGTCCCCGGTACCAGTTGAAAACATGAATAGAAGTATACAGTATATGGAGACTGTTAAGTGCCAAAAATAAGGGGTTAAATACATGAAAAATAAAATATATGTTTCCTGATCTTTCTTATATCTCTCAGATATAGGAGAGGCACTGAAGAACAAACTTCCATTAGATTTTTTGGGGGACTATCTGTTGTTCCATGTAGTGAATCTGTTATTCAACGCGTGTGTATGGGCTAATAGCAGTAAGGCAAAATAAAATGTAAAAAAATTAAAAATAAAGTATACATCAAAATTCAAAATCAAATAGCAAAATGATCCTTGGTATGACCTTCTTAAAAAAATTCCATGTAGCTTAGTAGAACATTGGGGGGTGGAAAAAAAAACATTTGTATCCTATTTCTGAGTAACCCATCCATGGCCAGATTTTGAGGTTACTGTAACTATAAATGTCTTCTTATGTAATCATAGAAAGCGTGCATGTTCAGCATAGAATGCAAAGGTCGCAGGTCAGTGGAAATCTTCACAATTGCTATAATAATTTGCACAGAAATCACATTTATATGGTTACATAAGACAGATGATTACTTAAGGCAAAAAATAAAGGTTGTGAGTTCAAATCTCATCACGGACAACTTTAGCATTTTAGCTAATTAGCAACTTTTCAACTACATACTACTTTTTAGCTACTTTGCAACTACTTACCATGTTAGCCCTAACCTAACCTTAACCCTTTTAGCTAACGCTTCACCTAACCTTAACCTAAACCATTTTAGATAACCCTTCCCCTAACCTTAACCCTTTAACCTAACTCCTAAACTTAACCCTAACCTTAACCCTAACCCCTAACCATAACCCCTAGCCTAGCTAACGTTAGCGATGTGTAATTTTTTATAAAAAGTTCATAAATAGCAGCTAAATAGCAGCTAAATACAGTATATAGCTATAGATAGTGCACTGCATAATGAACCAATCCCTATTAAGCTAGTGTTTTGAGGGTGGACTGACTGTATAGACTGGTTTTACGCACAACAACTTTCTATCCAAGCTGGGAGAGAGCACGGCTCATGTCATGCAGGTTCAGGTAGCCTATACAGACAGTTATATATATATATATATATATATATATATATATATATATATATATATATATATATATATATATATATATATATATATATACACACCCGTTCAAAAGTTTGGGGTCACTTAGAAATGTCCTTGTTTTCGAAAGAAAAGCAATTTTTCTCTCCATTAAAATAACATCAAATTGATCAGAAATAAAGTGTAGACATTGTTAATGTCGTAAATGGCTATTGTAGCTGGAAACGGCTGATTTTTAATGGAATATCTACACAGGCGTTCAGAGGCCCATTATCAGCAACCATCAGTCCTGTGTTTCAATGGCACGTTGTGTTTGCTAATCCAAGTTTATCATTTTAAAAGGCTAATTGATCATTAGAAAACCCTTTTGCAATTATGTTAGCACAGCTGAAAACTGTTGTGCTGATTAAAGAAGCAATAAAACTGGCCTTCTTGAGACTAGTTGAGTATCTGGAGCATCAGTAATTGTGGGTTCGATTACAGAGAACTTTCTTCTGAAACTCGTCAGTCTATTCTTGTTCTGAGAAATGAAGGCTTTTCCATGCGAGAAATTGCCAAGAAACTGAAGATCTCGTACAACGCTGTGTACTACTCCCTTCACAGAACAGCGCAAACTGGCTCTAACCAGAATAGAAAGAGGAGTGGGAGGCCCCGGTGCACAACTGAGCAAGAGGACAAACACATTAGAGTGTCTAGTTTGAGAAACAGGCGCCTCACATGTCCTCAACTGGCAGCTTCATTAAATAGTACCCGCAAAACACCAGTGAAGAGGCGACTCCGGGATGCTGACCTTCTAGGCAGAGTTGCAAAGAAAAAGCCATATCTCAGACTGCCCATCTTAATCTTTTTTTTTTATTGGCCAGTCTGAGATATGGCTTTTTCTTTGCAACTCTGCCTAGAAGGTCAGCATCCCGGAGTCACCTCTTCACTGTTGACATTGAGACTGGTGTTTTGTGGGTACTATTTAATGAAGCTGCCAGTTGAGGACCTGTGAGGTGTCTGTTTCTCAAACTAGACACTCTAATGTATTTGTCCTCTTGCTCAGTTGTGCACCGGGGCCTCCCACTCCTCTTTCTATTCTGGTTAGAGCCGGTTTGCGCTGTTCTGTGAAGGGAGTAGTCCACAGCGTTGTACGAGATCTTCAGTTTCTTGGCAATTTCTTGCATGGAATAGCCGTCATTTCTCTGTTTGCCTTGGATTGAATTATAACATATCTGTTTTTTTTTAATTGTTTTTTAGGGGTGGGACAGCAATTTACACCACTTCTGTGGGAGGAGGGGGCTAGGCCGCACTGGGCCGCGCTGGGCTGGGCAGCCTGGGAGGGGGCATTAAATAAGATAAGACAAAGCTATATAGTCAATTACCTGGTACTGGCTGCAATGGTGGCTGGAGCTGAGAAGGTGCTTTACTGTCTGACCTTTGCTTTGAACCGGACAGCACAGTTTTATTTACTCCTCTAGCTGGGTAGCTGCAGGAGCTTATCCTCCCTCCCTGATAAATGACTTGAAAGTTTGAACCCTGAATGGACTTCAGTACTTTATAAACCTTACCATTCCCCAAAATGTGTTGTTGTTGTTGTTGTTTTTCTTCCCATATCGCCTCCAAGAAACCTCTGAAAAATTGGCATGCTTTGACTATATTGTGTGTTTTGTTTGATCATTTCATTGCTCATAGCTGAGGGCTCACTTCCCACCCACCACTGCACCACACCTACAGTGCATGTTCAGGAGGACTGCTCACTTATGCAGCTACAGTACTGAGACTGTTATGAAATACAGCCCTGTTGCTCTTCTCAGGAAATGTTCTAATATAGAACACTACTGTATATGATTACTACTGTACATTATACTGCTACTTTATATCTAGTGACAAGAAATCAAAGCCTTTCACTAGTCTATCACATACTGTATGTTACATCAATCAGTCAATCATTGTACAATGCGAACATATAGGTGCCAAAACACATATTTGTTTCCATTTGAAAATGGAGAAGAAAAAGGTGGTTTTAAGGTGTGACCGTGGCATCAATACCCTGTATGCTGATATCCCAAGAGATGGTAAGACAGTCTCACTTTGAATTTATATCCCAAGCCTACTTTGTCTCTCTGTAGAATATAAAAGGGATGTAACTTGGCATCTGTTTGCCACAGAATCCAGATGCTATGCCACATTCAGACAGGTGTCAAAATGCTTGGGACTACATGGAGCCTCTGAATGAGACCACCCCTCTGACTGTCTGAGTTCCATTTGAGATTCTATGCTGAATTCACCACTGCACTCGAGCTTTACAAAGAGAGATGGAATCTGTATAATGTATTTTATATTTTACTACAACCTGCACACAAAGGAAGTACTCATTAATTAAATGTCTTCCAAGTGTGTTTTGGTGGAGAGGAGTAAGCCACAAAGAGTTATTCTGTTGCATTTTGACCTCCCACTCTCTTTGGAAGAAGAAGAGGTTTGTGAATTGCATGGACTACAACACCACACGATTACAGGCCTTTCTTTTGGATAATCATTTTCAGATTGTTTGGTATTCTGTTTGGTATACGAAGAAGGGTTTGAGCAATTTATGAACTAGGTCTGTTCCTTCAGATCATCTAGAGTTTGGCTGTTATGTGAACTTTTAATTGATTTATTTGAATACTATAATAACTGGACGGCATCCAGCGTACAAATCAAATCAAAATGGGGTGAGACAATCTTACTAATTTGCTAGAGAATCAGTTCGGATTTAAGTATAGCTTTTGTATGATTGAAGCTTTTAGTGACAGGTCTAATGCTTTAATATTTAATCATTTCTGTCCTCCGAATTCATATTCATTATATAAATAGGCCCGTTTAATTCTGTCTGGCTTGCCGTTCTAAATAATATGGAATATTTATTTCTCATATAATTTAAATAACTGTTCGCTAGTCGTAGGCAAGACCATGAGCAAATACGTAAACTGGGATAATACTAAAGAGTTAATCAGGGTGATTTTTCCACAAATAGACAGGTATTTACCCTTCAATGGTAGCAAGATCTTATCTATTTTTGCTAACTTTCTATTAAAATGTATTGGAGTGAGATCATTTATTTCATTTGGGATATGTATACCAAATATATCCACATCACCATCAGACCATGTTATTGGTAAACTACACGGTAATATTATAAAAAAAAAAAAATGTGATCCAATACGTAATATAGTAGATTTATCATAATTTGGTTGTAATCCAGAGAGGTTAGAAAATGTATCTAGATCCTCTATGAGGCTGTGGAGGGTTCAAGTTGTGGATTTAAAAGAAAACATCAGCATACAATGACACCTTTGTTTTTAATCCCTGGATTTCTAATCCATTGATATTATTGTTGGATCTGATTTTAATAGCTAACATTTCGATGGCCATAATAAATAGATATGCCCATAGTGGACAACCTTGTTTTACTCCTCTTGACAGTTTCAAACTTTCTGAGAAATAGCCATTATTTACTATTTTACACCTAGGTTTACTATACAGTTGAAGTCGGAAGTTTACATACACTTAGGTTGGAGACATTAAAACTTGTTTTTCAACCACTCCACAAATTTCTTGTTAACAAACTATAGTTTTGGCAAGTCGGTTAGGACATCTACTTTGTGCATGACACAAGTAATTTTTCCAACAATTGTTTACAGACAGATTATTTCACTTATAATTCACTGTATCAAAATTCCAGTGGGTCAGAAATGTACATACACTAAGTTGACTGTGCCTTTAAACAGCTTGGAAAATTCCAGAAAGTGATGTCATGGCTTTAGAAGCTTCTGATAGGCTAATTTACATAATTTGAGTAAATTGCAGCTGTACCTGTGGCTTTATTTCAAGGCCTACCTTCATACTCAGTGCCTCTTTGCTTGACATCATGGGAAAATCAAAAGAAATCAGCCAAGACCTCAGAAAAAAATGGTAGACCTCCACAAGTCTGGTTCATCCTTGGGAGCAATTTCCAAACGCCTGAAGGTACCACGTTCATCTGTACAAACAATAGTACACAAGTATAAACACAATGGGACCACGCAGCAGTCATACCGCTCAGGAAGGAGACGCGTTCTGTCTCCTAGAGATTAACGTACTTTGGTGCGGAAAGTGCAAATCAATCCCAGGACAACAGCAAAGGACCTTGTGAAGATGCTGGAGGAAACAGGTACAAAAGTATTTATATCCACAGTAAAACGAGTCCTATATCGACATAACCTGAAAGGCCGCTCAGCAAGGAAGAAGCCACTGCTCCAAAACCGCCATAAAAAAGCCAGACTACGGTTTGCAACTGCACATGGGGACAAAGATCGTACTTTTTGGAGAAATGTCCACTGGTCTGATGAAACAAAAATAGAACTGATTGGCCATAATGACCATTGTTATGAGAAAAAGGGGGAGCTTGCATGCCGAAGAACACCATCCCAACCGTGCAGCACGGGGGTGGCAGCATCATGCTGTGGGGGTGCTTTGCTGCAGGAGGGACTGGTGCACTTCACAAAATAGATGGCATCATGAGGAAGGAAAATTATGTGGATATATTGATGCAACATCTCAAGACATCAGTCAGGAAGTTAAAGCTTGGTCGCAAATGGGTCTTCCAAATGGACAATGACCCCAAGCATACTTCCAAAGTTGTGGCAAAATGGCTGCAAAGAAACCACTACTAAAGGACACCAATAATAAGAAGAGACTTGTTGGGCCAAGAAACACGAGCAATGGACATTAGACCGGTGGAAATTTGTCCTTTGGTCTGGAGTCCAAATTGGAGATTTTTGGTTTGTGAGACGCAGTGTGGGTGAACGGATGATCTCCGCATGTGTATTTCCCACCGTAAAGCATGGAGGAGGTGTTGTGGTGTGGGGGTGCTTTGCTGGTGACACTGTCTGTGATTGATTTTGAATTCAAGGCACACTTAACCAGCATGGCTACCACAGCATTCTGCAGTGATACACAATCCCATCTGCTTTGGGCTTAGTGGGACTATCATTTGTTTTTCAACAGGACAATGACCCAACAAACCTCTAGGCTATGTAAGGGCTATTTTACCAAGAAAGAGAATGATGAAGTGCTGCATCAGATGACCTGGCCTCCACAATCCCCCAACCTCAACCAAATTGAGATGGTTTGGAATGAGTCAGACCGCAGAGTGAAGGAAAAGCAGCCAACAAGTGCTCAGCATATGTTGGAATTCCTTCAAGACTGTTGGAAAAGCATTCCAGGTAAAGCCAAGAGAGAATGTGTTATTTCATAGTGTTGATGTCTTCGCTATTATTCTACAATGTAGAAAATTGTAAAAGTAAAGAAAAACCCTTGAATGAGTAGGTGTTCTAAAACGTTTGACCTGTAGTGTAGGTGTTCCTCTTGTCCAGGTGCGAGAGGGCAGTGTGGAATGCAATAGAGATTGCGTCATCTGTGGATCTGTTGGGACGGTATGCGAATTGGAGTGGGTCCAGAGTGTCTGGGATGATGGTGTTAATGTGAGCCATGGCCAAACATTTAATGGCTACAAATGTGAGTGCTACGGGGCGACAGTCCTTTAGACAAGTTACCTTGGCATTCTTGGGCATAGGGACTATGGTGGTCTGCTTGAAACATGTACAGTGCCTTCAGAAATTATTCATACCCCTTGATTATTCCACATTTTGTTGTGTTACAGCCTAAATTAAAAAATTATTAAATTCATTTTGTTTCTTACCCATCTACACACAATTACCCAATAATGATAAAGTGAAAACATGTTTTTAAAAATGTTTGCAAATGTATTGCAAATTAAATACAGAAATATCTCATTTACATAAGTATTCACACCCCTTTGCTATGACGCTCTAAATTGAGCTCAGGTGCATCCAATTTCCTTTGATCATCCTTGAGATATCACTACAACTTGATTGGAGTCCACCTGTGGCCAATTAAATTGTTTGGACATGATTTAGAAAGAATACACTGAGTCTATACACTGAGTGTACAAAACATTAGGAACACCTTCCTAATATTGAGTTGCACCCCCTTTTGCCCTCAGAACAGCCTCAATTTGTCAGGGCATGGATTCTACAAGGTGTCGAAAGCGTTCCACAGGGATACTGGCCCATGTTGACTCCAATGCTTCCCACAGTTGTGCCAAGTTGGTTGGATGTGCTTTGGATGGTGGACCATTCTTGATACACATGAGAAACTGTTGAGCGTGAAAAACCCAGCAGCGTTGCAGTTCTTGACAAACTCAAACCGGAGCACCTTGCACCTACTACCATACCCCGTTCAAAGGCACTTAAATATTTTGCCTTGCCCATTCACCCTTAATGTTCTTAATGTTTTGTACACTCAGTGTATATTATCCATGTCCTTCAGCCACAACTCCGAGAAACATAGGATATTACAGTTCTTCCGGTCCCGTTGATAGGATAGTCTCAAATAGAACTTGTCCAGTTTGTTCTCCAGTGATTGTACGTTCGCCAATAGAACGGAGGGTAGAGGAGGTTTATTTACTCGCCAAAGTAGTTTATCTTCTGAGTCTCTGGGATTAGGGCCTGTTCCGCGGTGAGCGGTATGTCCTGCGCCGCCGACTCATTGAAGTAGAAATGTTAATCCAAATCGAGGTTAGTGATCGCTGTTCTGATGTCCAGAAGCTCTTTTCGGTCATAGGAAACAACGGAGGAAACATTGTGTACAAAAAAAGTTACAATCACCGCAAAAAAACACACTAAATAGCGTGTTTTTGGTCAGGAGCCCGTAAAAAGGCAGCTATCCATTCTAGCTATTCACTCCATACACATCTCCTTCAGCCATTTTGTCCTATATAACGACATTCTTCCCACTCCTTCTAACCCTGAACCCAGTCCAATGTGGTTCATTTCAGCACACTGCATCGCACCTCCCATAAACTGAGTGGCTACTACAATCCCTTGATGATGACAATGTGTGTTGAATCCAGCATTTAGACCGAGGCCATGCCAAAGCATAGAAGGTTAGTCCCTCAACCATCACTAAATAATACATTCATTTCTCCGCAGCAGTGGTCGGGTCATCCAGCGTCTCATTGTGAGAGAATTGGATTGTGTCTTTCGTGGCATGTTCAGACTTGTCACAGAATGGGAGTGATAGTCGCCAAAGCATGCCAGCTGAAAACAGCCCTGTGGGGGAATTAGCATGAATGTTTTTTCGGAGAGCTGAGACTCCCGTTTCTCTACATACTTTTAATTAATGACATAGAGAAACGAGGGGGGATGAGGAGAGGAGCACACAATCAACATAAATATTCAGTGTCTGAGGGGAGAGCAGCACAGAGAGAGGCAGAGCCCTGTCAGCCTGGCCTGTTGATTAATGGCAGCAATGCAGTCTGGGGGTGATTTTATTCACAGTCATACAGCCCTGCCCTCAGCCCAGAGCTCCTCAAAACTATATTACTCCCCCTATAAATTCACTCATTATAAATAAAACGGAAGACATTATATCAAGGAATATCCTGGGCCGAGTAGCAGAGTATTCATGCGTGCACGTTGGTTTAACAACAGCAACAGCCATTGAGTAAAATGCAGAATGCCATTGCATTTCAACAGAAACAACTAAATTGAAAAAGCCTATTTATGTTGCATTTCTGATCTGCTGCAGCATTCTACAGTGCTGTTAGAGGATTCAGAGCACAGCACTATGCAGGTGTCAGTAATGGCACTGTAATGTGCTGGGGTCACATCGTTAAGTGTTTGTGTCTGCAGCCTTGTGATAAGATGTCTGTTACATATTTGATCATGTCTGCGGTACAACCCTACGTGTGTCTGTTGTCTGAATCTATTCTCTGTTAACAACAAGGCAGGGAATTCATACAATTATCCCTTTCCAAGCTGTGAGATTTTGTTTTATGCACATTGATGGGATATGTTGCCCCCCTTTTTGCATAGCCCCTTGGGGATGGTCTTCACTCTTCATTGCTGCTGGTGGTGGAAAACAGAGAGCCAGGGCCCGCGAACAACTGCACTAAATTCAGGATTACAGTTACCATAGAAACCAGCTCTGGCTGGCACATCCTCCCTGACTCTCCTATATTTTATTTTGCACTTGACCCCAAAAAGTTAGTTGGGTGATATGAGAGTCAGGAAGAGGAGAGGATGTGATATGGCATTGTGGAAGAGGAACAAGCAAAACCCACTGCTGCCTGCAGAGACAAAGGGGAGAGAGGAGGCAGAGGTAGGGGGTATACTGGTGAGGACGGGTGCCAAAGATGCTTCATGGCCCAGTGAATTTACAGTGACAACAAAACCAAGTAACAGTGTATGTTGGCAGTGTATGGCAGGACTGGACAGCAAATGATTACAATAGAAATATTGTATAAGGCTACTGTACTATATGTCCTGACCTCAGTATTTTCCTGTGCCTGGAGATATGATTGATTTCAAACTGGACACCCAAATCTTCACTATAGGATTCCAGACTGAAGCATGTAGTAAAAACTAATGAGTAGTAAAGCATTACCTCAATTCACATTTCCATATTCTATTTGGGCGCAGCATCAAACAGTGCCTAGCCCATGGAGAGCCTGTCGTAAAGTATGGTTTAGTGCTGCCGCCAAAATTCTGTATAACTTATTCGGTGCCATCATATCTTTGGAGGTTGCGTTGCATTCTCTTTAACCAGGGTGCAATTACCCAGACGAGTGAAGGAAGGTAGGAACTTGGTGCACATACAGTACTATAATTACTGTGTCATTGCAAGTCATCGTGGTTACCCAAGACCAAGAATCTCATTTAACTATTTGTAATTTGGTCAATTTATCATTGAGTGTGAGAATCATAGCACTGAGTACCGAAAAGCTCTGGGATTAAAAGGAATCTGAGTGGATAAGTAACTTACTTCACATACAGTGGGGGAAAAAAGTATTTAGTCAGCCACCAATTGTGCAAGTTCTCCCACTTAAAAAGATGAGAGAGGCCTGTAATTTTCATCATAGGTACACGTCAACTATGACAGACAAAATGAGATTTTTTTTCCTGAAAATCACATTGTAGGATTTTTAATGAATTTATTTGCAAATTATGGTGGAAAATAAGTATTTGGTCAATAACAAAAGTGTCTCAATACTTTGTTATATACCCTTTGTTGGCAATGACACAGGTCAAACGTTTTCTGTAAGTCTTCACAAGGTTTTCACACACTGTTGCTGGTATTTTGGCCCATTCCTCCATGCAGATCTCCTCTAGAGCAGTGATGTTTTGGGGCTGTCGCTGGGCAACATGGACTTTCAACTCCCTCCAAAGATGTTCTATGGGGTTGAGATCTGGAGACTGGCTAGGCCACTCCAGGACCTTGAAATGCTTCTTACGAAGCCACTCCTTCGTTGCCCGGGCGGTGTGTTTGGGATCATTGTCATGCTGAAAGACCCAGCCACGTTTCATCTTCAATGCCCTTGCTGATGGAAGGAGGTTTTCACTCAAAATATCACGATACATGGCCCCATTCATTCTTTCCTTTACACGGATCAGTCGTCCTGGTCCCTTTGCAGAAAAACAGCCCCAAAGCATGATGTTTCCACCCCCATGCGTCACAGTAGGTATGGTGTTCTTTGGATGCAACTCAGCATTCTTTGTCCTCCAAACACGACGAGTTGAGTTTTTACCAAAAAGTTCTGTTTTGGTTTCATCTGACCATATGACATTCTCCCAATCCTCTTCTGGATCATCCAAATGCACACTAGCAAACTTCAGACAGGCCTGGACATGTACTGGCTTAAGCAGGGGGACACGTCTTGCACTGCAGGATTTGAGTCCCTGGCGGCGTAGTGTGTTACTGATGGTAGGCTTTGTTACTTTGGTCCCAGCTCTCTGCAGGTCATTCACTAGGTCCCCCCGTGTGGTTCTGGGATTTTTGCTCACCGTTCTTGTGATCATTTTGACCCCACAGGGTGAGATCTTGCGTGGAGCCCCAGATCGAGGGAGATTATCAGTGGTCTTGTATGTCTTCCATTTCCTAATAATTGCTCCCACAGTTGATTTCTTCAAACCAAGCTGCTTACCTATTGCAGATTCAGTCTTCCCAGCCTGGTGCAGGTCTACAATTTTGTTTCTGGTGTCCTTTGACAGCTCTTTGGTCTTGGCCATAGTGGAGTTTGAAGTGTGACTGTTTGAGGTTGTGGACAGGTGTCTTTTATACTGATAACAAGTTCAAACAGGTGCCATTAATACAGGTAACGAGTGGAGGACAGAGGAGCCTCTTAAAGAAGTTGTTACAGGTCTGTGAGAGCCAGAAATCTTGCTTGTTTGTAGGTGACCAAATACTTATTTTCCACCATAATTTGCAAATAAATTCATTTAAAATCCTACAATGTGATTTTCTGATTTTTTTTTCTCAATTTGACTGTCATAGTTGACGTGTACCTATGATGAAAATTACAGGCCTCTCTCATCTTTTTAAGTGGGAGAACTTGCACAATTGGTGGCTGACTAAATACTTTTTTTCCCCACTGTAAATTGGCCCATTTAATTTAGTCTGGCTTGCCATTCCAAATAAAATAGAATCTTTTATTCTCATATAATAAAAAAAAAACTGTTCGCTAGGCGTAGGCAAGACCATAAGTAAATAGGTAAACTGGGATAATACTAAAGAGTTAATCAAGGTGATTTTTCCACAAATTGACAGGTATTTACCTTTCCATGGTAGCAAGATCTTATCTATTTTTGCTAACTTTCTATTAAAATGTATTGGAGTGAGATCATTTATTTCATTTGGGATATGTATTCCGAGTATATCCACATCACCATCAGACCATTTCATTGGTAAACTACATGGTAATGTAAAGAATATATTTTTTAGTGCTCCAATAAGTAATATAGTACATTTATCATAATTTGGTTGTAATCCAGAGCGGTTAGAAAATGTATCTAGATCCTCTATGAGGCAGTAGAGGGATTCAAGTTGTGGATTTAAAAGAAAACATGAATCATCAGCGTACAATGACACATTTTTAAACCCTGGATTTCTAATCCCTTGATATTATTGTTGGATCTGATTTTAATAGCTAACATTTCGATGGCCATAATAAATAGAGATGCCGATAGTGGACATCCTTGTTTCACTCTTAGAAAATAATGTCATGGCATTAGAAGCATCTGATAGGCTAATTGACATCATTTGAATCAATTGGAGGTGTTCCTGTGGATGTATTTCAAGGCCTACCTTCAAACTCAGTGCCTCTTTGCTTGACATCATGGGAAAATCAAAAGAAATCAGCCAAGACCTCAGAAAAACAATTGTAGACCTCCACAAGTCTGGTTCATCCTTGTGAGCAATTTCCAAACGCCTGAAGGTACCACGTTCATCTGTACAAACAATAGTACGCAAGTATAAACACCATGGGACCACGCAGCCATCATACAGTTCAGGACTGAGACGCGTTCTGTCTCCTAGAGATGAACGTACTTTGGTTTGAAAAGTGCAAATCAATCCCAGAACAACAGCAAAGGACCATGTGAAGATGCTGGAGGAAACAGGTACAAAATTATCTATATCCACAGTAAAACGAGTCATATATCGACATAACCTGAAAGGCTGCTCAGCAAGGAAGAAGCCACTGCTCCAAAACCGCCATAAAAAGCCAGACTACGGTTTGCAACTGCACAGGTGTGGCAGCATCATGCTGTGGGGGTGCTTTGCTGCAGGAGGGACTGGTGCACTTCACAAAATAGATGGCATCATGAGGAAGGAAAATTATGTGGATATAGTGAAGCAACATCTCAAGACATCAGTCAGGAAGTTAAAGCTTGGTCGCAAATGGGTCTTCCAAATGGACAATGACCCCAAGCATACTTCCAAAGTTGTGGCAAAATGGCTTAAGGACAACAAAGTCAAGGTATTGGAGTGGCCATTACAAAGCCCTGACCTCAATCCTATAGAAAATGTGTGGGCAGAACTGAAAAAGTATGTGCGAGCAAGGAGGCCTACAAACCTGACTCAGTTACACCAGCTCTGTCAGGAGGAATGGGCCAAAATACACCCAACTTATTGTGGAATGCTTGTGGAAGGCTACCCGAAACGTGTGACCCAAGTTAAACAATTTAAAGGCAATGCTACCAAATACTAATTGAGTGTATGTAAACTTCTGACCCACTGGGAATGTGATGAAAGAAATAAAAGCTGAAAGAAATAATTATCTCTACAATTATTCTGACATTTCACATTCTTAAAATAAAGTGGTGATCCTAACTGACCTAAAACAGGGAATTTTTACTAGGATTAAATGTCAGGAATTGTGAAAAACTGAGTTTAAATGTATTTGGCTATGGTGTATGTAAACTTCTGACTTCAAATGTATTTTATTTTTATTTCTATTTCACCTTTATTTAACCAGGTAAGCCAGTTGAGAACAAGTTCTCATTTACAACTGCGACCTGGCCAAGATAAAGCAAAGCAGTGCGATAAAAACAACAACACAGAGTTACATATGGGGTAAAAAAACATAATGTCAAAAAAATAGAACAGAAAATATATATACGGTGTGTGCAAATGTAGCAAGTTATGGAGGTAAGGCAATACATAGGCTATAGTGCAAAATAATTACAATTAGTATTAACACTGGAATGCTAGATGTGCAAGAGATTATGTGCAAATAGAGATACTGGGGTGCAAAAGAGCAAAATAAATAACAATATAGGGATGAGGTAGTTGGGTGGGCTAATTTCAGATGGGCTGTGTACAGGTGCAGTGATCGGTAAGGTGCTCTGACAACTGATGCTTAAAGTTAGTGAGGGAGATAAGAGTCTCCAGCTTCAGAGATTTTTGCAATTCGTTCCAGTCATTGGCAGCAGAGAACTGGAAGGAATGGCGGCCAAAGGAGGTGTTGGCTTTGGGGATGACCAGTGAGATATACCTGCTGGAGCGCAGACTACGGGTGGGTGCTGCTATGGTGACCAATGAGCTAAGATAAGGCAGGGATTTGCCTAGCAGTGATTTATATATGGCCTGGAGCCAGTGGGTTTGACTTCAACTGTATCTACTAGTTCTAATGAATCCATGACATTCACAATTTCCTTAAGAGCATGAGGGTGATAGTTTGTAGTGTGATTTCCTTTACGGTCCATTCAGCTATTTAAAATGGTATTATAATCTCCTACCATAATAATAGAGTCTTGTATTGCTTGCAGGGTTGGTAATTTATTATATATATTGTCAAAGAAGTGTGGATCATTATTTGGTCCGTAAAGGTTAATGAGCCATATCTGTTTATGGTCCAATAACATATTTAAAATAATCCATCTACCTTGAGGATCTATTTGGACAATTTGCACATTCGGATCGAAATTACTGTTCATTAATATCAACACCCCTTTTGAGTTTCTTTGCCCATGGGAGAAGTATTCCCCCCCCCCCATTCCTTCTTCCACCCAACTTCATCTAGAATTGTTGAATGAGTTTCCTGTAAACAATAGATATTATATTCCTTCTCTTTGAGACATGTAAATATTGTTCTTCTTTTTTTATTATCTGCTAAGCCATTACAATTATATCTGGCTATACTTATTTCACCACATACCATAATGAGATACAAGTTTAAAATCTATTTGTCATTATATATATGTTTGTAAATTTACCAATACAAAATACCATAGTGATTGAGTGTCCATATAGCTGTACCATGATATTTGCATTGCTACTAAGTAACCCTCCAATTGTTCTCCACTATTCCCCCCGCTAAAGCACCTCCCCATCCCAAATTGGGCCGTCATCCCAGTGATCGGCATACCACCCCCGTCCCCTCAGATCCCTAGGCCCCCGAGAGGCCAGGACCCATCCATTGAAAACAGCACACAGTGCCACCCACAAAACAGAAGCAGGTCAACCGCCAAAAGCATTTCCAATGCTCTCACCTCAATATATATTTAAAAATATATATCTACATTTACGTCATTTAGCAGATGCTCTTATCCAGAGCGACTTACATGAGCAATTAGGGTTAAGTGCCTTGCTCACGGGCACATCGACAGATTTTTCACGTAGTCGGCTCGGGGATTAGAACCAGCGACCTTTCGGTTACTGGCACAACGCTCTTAACCACTAAGCTACCTGCCACCCATATCTACTCAAATATCTTGCATATCTTAATTTCCATCGTTGTCAATTAATATGCGTAATAATGTAGGATTGTTACCTATAACCCGGATTGCCTAACATCCTTACCCCCTTGCAACAGATGTGGGATAAACACACACACACACGCACATACTCTATCACACTCAACCCCTTTCCTCCACAATCAACCATAAGATCAGATGCTCAACGGTTGTTACATCCCAGAGCGAATGCATATACAGTTACAGCTGTTTGAGAAAGCATGCAAGATTGAGCAAAAATTGACAACAATATGAGATTTGATTAATCTATGTCAAGTCCTAGGTGATGGAGATCAGATCCACCCTCTTCCCCTGAGACACAAACACTCTGGTCCCCCGTTGTAACCATTTTTCCCAAGCATCTCTGTGTAGTCAGACCTTTGATTATTTTGTGCCACCAGGGCCACAATAACATGCCCCTTCTCTGATTGTCCGAGTGTGACCCCCTCCCCATGGGTTACTGCAGCCAGTGTTGCCAGCACTGCCACTACCTGGGTGGGGGTACCCCACCGGAATCCCCACCGGCTAGGTACAAGGTCGTCAAGGTTCTCATTAGCAGCTTTGAGAATTTCCTTGTATATTATGCTCTCCCATCAGGGGGCTCTGGCTTTGTAGGACCAACCCTGCCAGGCAGGCTTAGAATCTTGAGGGGGCGGTGCTGCTCAAGTAGGTCTCTGACCACATTTATGTTTTAGAATGTTATAGTGGTATTCTTCTGAGAGGAAGATACCATATCTGACTGCAATAGAGGGATTGATTGCAAAAACCTAAAATGGAAAAATCTTTGTGTGATAACATTGGCACTAGAGAGGAATTTCCACAAACAACTTGAGAAAATCATCAGCCTTCACCAACCTGAAGCAATGACTACATAAAGCTTGGGACTCTACACATTTGTTGGATGTATTTGGTCTTTGTTTTGGTTGTGTTTCAGATTATTTTGTGCCCAGTAGAAAAATAAATAATGTGGTAATGGTAAATAATGTATTGTGTTATTGTGGAGTCACTTTTATTGTAAATAAGAATGTTTCTAAACATTTCTACATGAATGTGGATGCTACCATGATTATAGATCATCCTGAATTAATCGTGAATAGTGATGAGTGAGAAAGTTACAGATGCACAAATATCATTTGTACTTGTAGGGAATTTATTGAAAGTTCCCGGAATTTTGCAACCATACTACAGAGTGAATGCCAAGATGACTATTTCTGTATACTGTAGCTGCCGTGGCTGCAATTGCCACAGGTCAGAGGTTGTCCTGTAAAAGCAGTTATAGCAAGGTCCCACCTCCCAGGAAATCTTGCACCACAAAATACCACTAAGTGCAGTACATTTAGCCCTGAAAGGTTCCACTTTAGCAATATATATATATTTTTAATTGCCCCCTCTTTTGGAAATGCAGTAGTGGGATGGCTGGCGTTATCTAGGCGACAGGGACAACACCATCTTCAACGGGTAAAGGACACTTTCACCATGTGATGTTGTGCTTCTCTGTCCAGGTGGGTCTAGAGCGGCTCTAAGTGCCACACCAGGTTCAGGGTTAGGTCAAGTTCTATTGGAGGGAGGACTTCAGAGCACTATTTCATTGAGCCCCCAGATCCCTCCCTGCTTCCTGCTGTTCTATTGATTCTCCATTTCCACAGAGAGGGGCTATGGTGATGTCACACTGCTGTTAATACTGCAGAGCCATGGCTGGAGCCTGATACTTTCCTCCTAGCTGTGTGTCCACTCCTGTTTGAAAATGGTGGTGTCGTTCCGTTCGCCCACCTATATACACTGAAATGTATGTGTAGATGGCTGACTGATACATCCCCTGGTGTGTGTGTCCAATATGTTCTCAGTAACACCTGGGTAATGAATATATTACGGACCGACGAATCATTAGTTGAATGTCATCCGCTGAGTGTGTGTACTGACGGGGCCTTGGCTTTTAACATGAGCTCTCTACATGAAAGAAGACCTTTAGTTGGACCCATGTCAGCCACACTGTAATTTAATAACTTCCCGTATTTTGATAAAGAACTCCATTGAAAAAATTATCTGCGAACCTCTTGCCCTCTCATAATTTAAAATATTCACATAGTCACACTTAAGAAGACTACAGCAGGCCTATCTGTATGGATGGCTTGTCATTTTGAAATAGCGTACATCACTTCAGCTCACTGGTCCACATGCAATAAATCATATTTTAGCCTATAGTTCATTTTTAAATAGATTGCCCCTTTTACAATCAGAACAGCCTCAATTCCACAGGGATGCTGGCCCATGTTGACTCCAATGCTTCCCACAGTTGTGTTAAGTTGGCTGGATGTCCTTTGGGTGGTGGACCATTTTTGATACACACAGGAAACTGTTGAGAGAGAAAAACCCAGCAGTGTTGCAGTTCTTGACACAAACCAGTGCGTCTGGCACCTACTACCATACGCCGTTCAAAGGCACTTAAATATTTTGTCTTGCCCATTCACCCTCTGAATGGCACACATACACAATCCTTGTCTCAATTGTCCCAAGGCTTAAAAATCCATATTTAACCAGTCTCCTCCCCTTCATCTACACTGATTGAATTGAATTTAACAGGTGATATCAATAACGGATCTTAGCTTTCACCTGGATTCACCTGGTCAGTCTATGTCATGGAAAGAGCAGATGTTCTTAATGTTTTGTACACACAGTGTATGTCTTACTCAGCCAGACAATGATCGTCTCTATCTTTATGGGTCCAGAATATGTTAAAACGTACAAGTGATTTTATTAAATTATTTGATTAACCAACCCAACCCTATTAACAGTCTTAGCCCATACCCGCCATGAGAAATGGACAGAGAAAGTCAAATCCTGTTCTTTATGCAGCAGTATTAGAGCCACTGCTTGTGAATGATCTTAGCACCCTTTGCATGCTAATTCCTCCAGCGTTTGTCCTTCAGAACCGTGCAGTTAATAATGAATGCAGTGCCACTATATGCCAATGGCTGAGGTAAGCGGCAGAGCTGTAAATCACTGAATCATTGCACTGGATTTGCAAGCTCAAACACACATTTTTGTCCTCCATCTAAGATTTAGGCTAGATACCGTTCAACTTTCCTGTGAAAAACACATTTTGTCATATTCAATTTATCCTCCCCAGACGCTCTGCAACAGGATACAGGAATTCAGTGGAATATGATCATGTATTCATAGCTTATACCATAGATGCTGCACAGAATCCCAACTGTTTGCAGCCAGCCTTCCCGAAACCACTTCCATCCTGAAGGAAAGACAGAGGATCCATACTCAGTCAGTTATGAAGATCAGGAGGAAATAACCTTCCTCTCTAAACCGCTGACATTTTCTACAATCTTTAGGGGGTTTCAAACAATGGAATTAACTGCAGTACATTCAGTACATTCTGACATTGTCAGGGCGTACAAAAGGGATTCCTCACATTATTGTCAGTCTACCGTATACGAATGAAAGGAGAGACAAATTGGTGGGCTGGGTTGCAACAATGCAGTTAAAACCTTTTTCTCTACTATGAGCCTGTGTATCTTTAATGCATGTTCACAAACGGAGACAACCTTGCGCTGTTCCAAATTTAGATGCACACAGAAACAAGTCTTCTGACAGCAGCACCATCTGTGTCATTCCCACCCTGGAAGCTGCTTCATTGGTGGACTGATAAGACACCATGCTGAAAGCAAGAAATTCACTTATTCCTAAGTGTGATATTGGAAAAGATACAGTCTGAGGGGAATGGTAATAGTTAACATGTAAATACTGCATGTTGTGTGCACTATGAGTACCCAGAATAAATTAGCTAGCTATAGACATTAGCTGGAGCCTGGAGGATTTTTCCTAATCTCAAACGCTTAACAAACTTTTAGAAGGAAAACAAACACAAGTCGCATATCACTGATTAAACAATTAGTACCTGAACTTGCACCAAATGTCGTAGAATAGATCTATGCAATGATCTTCTGAACATTTACTCTCTCTGAAGCATTGCCACTGCCATCACTGATGGACAATGTTCTTTTTTTTTTTACTATTGTTTGGTCTGATTTCAAAAATCTCTTGCATGAATCACATTACTCAAATATACATTTTCCTTTCGCTTATCTGGTTGTCAAATGCACCAATTATATGACAGTATATAAAATGATCCAAGCGTCATTAGTTAAACACTGTGACAGAGGCACATATGCAGCTCTGTTGAATGAGTTCCAATTTTGGTCATATTAGTGCTGTCCCCTTCAATGTAGTCTGTATATAACAGCTGTCCAGCGAAGACAAGAAGACATAACCAACCCTGCTACATTTACAATACAATAACTACACAATAGCTAAACTGTCATTGCATATGTGATGGAACAGTGCACAGCCTATTACACAGACAAAAAAAGTATGTGTAACACAGCAAATATTCCCAAATCTTCCACACTAAGTCATTGACACTGTGAGCCACAATTTGAACACAGTCAACTACACCGATGACAAAGGGAAACCTGAGGGTGGGATGTGCCAATGATCCCCCTCATGAGCAGACAGCTGAAACATAGGCCAATGTTGATTTACTGACAAAAACAAGGGCACCTTCCATGTCAGTCAATGCTGGAGGGAAACACAGAAACACGGCTACCCTCCGAATGGTGTCCATCTCTCAAATGTAATGGCTTGGAAAATCTAGATGTCTTTAAAAGGCTATGGGGGTTGCAGTCATATGGGGTCACTTAACAAATCTCACCCTGATGACTTTTCCAGCTCAGTCTAGCCCGTCTGATGGCAGTGGTCAGTAACTCACTAACCTTCGGATAGTATCTAACCTTTCCCTGTCACTTGCATGGTTACATGACTCGGGGTACAAATATTTAATAAATTGAATGGATTTATGTATAGGTTTATGTATGGTCATAATACAGACACCAATAAAAATACCAAGTATATAGATAGACCCTCACAACCACAAAAAAACATGTGGTCAATAGTTTGTCTGCAAAACTTACCTCCCTTAGCCAGCTTATGCTGTAGCTTATAGCCTTTCTAAGCTTCTTAACATGTAAGCTTAAAACTGAGCTAATTATTCAAGGACAGCCCCCATCTCTGGCTGATGATGGTGAGTCTCTAACATCGAGCTCCTCTAGATTTAGAACAGAAAAATGTATTTTTTTAATTATCTACAGCATATCGCAAACTCCACACACATCATCAGGCGGTAAATGAGTTAATAGACCAATAACAAAGAGAGTTCCAAACCTCTCTGCCAATAACAGCTAGTTTTCAGTTTTCCCCTCCCCACTCAGACCACTCCCAGACAGTCCTAGCTAAATTGTTGCTTGAGAAATTGCTCTTTGCTAAGAAGCTATTTTTGTTTATTTTTTAAAATATTCACAGTAAGGTACTTAATTGTTACCCAGAAATGATTTGATCTTGAGATAAATACAGCTGCATTGGAGCTTTAAGAAGTTAAAGTTGAATACATTAGTCTGTTACTTTCATCTCAATTGTTTCAAAGGGACAAAATTACTTTTTCTGAGATTAACATTGGCATCAGTTAATCTGCTGTATCCTTACTGGGTTTCTAGCTCGGCCCTAAGATTTTCCCATATCATCACAATGATCTGAAAGGACAACACAAATCAAATAGACTCAGAAGACTGAGTCTGTGAATTTGCACAAGCCTGCTTGTTTGCTTATTTTTTTATTTTTAGAGATTTAAAAAAAAGTTAATTGCTCTTAAACTTAAACTGGTACATTGCATCAATAATATATTTCATAGCTAATTTGAACTGATGGCAACCCACTATCAGATGCATAAATATGACTGCTGATTAAATGTGTTGCCATAATAAGCTCCAGACATTTAAATACTGAAGAACTTCCCAGAGTGAGCTTAAACGGGCAACCTTGCATGACCTTGTGGAATCTCATAGATACCTTATGTGCTACGGTCAATTTATTCCCTCTTCTCATTGAATTGCCTGCTTAGGTAGTTTATCAGCTGTCATGCTGCCACATTTACAGCTCAATGTGGTCATCACCTGATTATTTAATAAACTCCCATATGAACATTAGGATTCACTGTGAAGCTCACTAGCCAGTCAAGTGAATGAAATTGTCAAAAGCTCCAGGTTAAACAAATTTCACTCGAAGGATGAAGTGTTTAAAATGAAGACGTACTCACAGTTACATGTGATGTGATCTCAAAATAAATGAGTAATTTGCATGCTGATGTGATGTGACTGTACTTCAGGATGAGTGGACTGTGTTGGATGGACTGACATAGAATGTCCCCCCTGCAGGAACTGTATGCCTCGGACCTATTCAGGGAACCTAAGCATACATTTGTACATTGGTTTTGCATTTTATGAGGTAGATTAAGGTTTCTGCATAAAATCACTGGATAAGAAACACAGGGGGGGTGGGGTTGTATGTAATATATACTGCCATGCAATGTTCCCTCTAATATTTCTCAGCACTGAGCAAATTTCAGGTCTGCTGAGCGCAAACATGAACGTTGTGAAAATTCTATGCAACTTCCAGCGTTCGTTTACTGTGAACACTGAGGCTGTACCTACCAGGGACGGCTTGTTCAATAGGGCGATATGGGCGACGCACTGCCAAACGGGAAAAGGAAGGGATTTTTTTTCTAATCAATTATAAAAAAATAAAAAATTATTTAAAAAATTTATAAATTTATAAAAAATTATATCACGGCAACAGCAGTTATCAGTGTTCACGTCTGATCTGACAGCCACTAAATGTCAAATCAGGCTAAAGTCGTGCTTCAAATGGCCCCGCCCGCTTTTTGGGCGATTTCAGTCAGGTTGAAAATCGCCCAGAAGTCTCTCATAGCCTGTCATGTAAAATCTATTTGTTTCACATTTCAAAGCTTTCAATACATTCTCTATGGGTGTCTGTGGGCTTGCACTTACGCTTCGTCATACATAACGTAACCACGAATGAACGTAACTAAGAAAAGACCAGGTAGCAGCCTCAATCAATTCACTACTACTATCAAAATGGCTAGGCTTCAGTCCAACTCGATTGTGTCTTTGAAAGAAGTTCCTTTTTGTCGGCGAACAAATTAAGATAAATTGGCAACGAAACAATTAGGACCTCCCAGACCAAATTTAATAATTCAACAGGTTTCTACTAAAGGCGGAAAGTCCTACACCCGAGGATTTTCCAAAAATTGGTACGAACGAAAAAAGACATTGCCACTCACTCAACTGGATGACGAGGGATACAGGCTAGCTGTCCGCCGCCACAACGATGAGGTTAGTGTTGATAATCACAAGTTTACTGGATGTGGATATGGTGTAATAAAGGCAGTTTATTCAGAGGTAAATATATCTGGAATCGCGTTCACGGACCCGTTCGTCAAACTATAAGCTATAAATTAAGCCCCATTACTTACCATATCAGATAAGAGAAATTGCTGCAGCTACATATATTTTACATCCTGGCCCTACATAGTTCACTATTTGCATCACTTACCAAAATATTAGCGTTTGCTAGCGAAGAGATTTGTTGTGGCAAATGAACTTGGGCTGGGAATTGCCAGGAACCTCACGATAAGATATATGCATCAGCATTGCGAGTCTCATGATTCTATACGTATTGCGATTCGATACTGTGATTTTATTGCGCACCATATGTCTGTTGCAGAGGGATCAGAAAGCCATGAGAACGAGTTTTGATCAGTCATGGAAATAAAAGTGCTGAAAACTAATTGGCTCCCAATGTGAAAAGATTGAGAACAAGCTATGAAGGAACAATAATGGTGTTTTGGTGCAGGTACAGCCAACTAGCGCTAAAATATTGCGATATTGTCAATACAGTATATCGTAAAGTATCACTATGTAACTCGATTTATTTCACCCCAATCCCTCAAATTAACGGTAAATAACTGAATTGTTTGCCCCACATTTAGCTAAGATGATTAGCTAGCCAGCTAAAATGTTTTATTTAGTTAGCAGTCGCATCTACAATAGTTTACTGTCAATAACATGTCTCCAAAATGACGTGGTGTCTCCAATTGTGTTGACATTTTACAATTGCAATGCGCATCCATGAGTATCCACTTTCTGTAGCTCAGCTGGTAGAGCATGGTGCTTGTAACGCCAAGGTAGTGGGTTCGATCCCCGGGACCACCCATACACAAAAATGTATGCACGCATGACTGTAAGTCGCTTTGGATAAAAGCGTCTGCTAAATGGCATATTATTATTATTATTATTATTATTATTATTATTATTATTATCTGAAGAGAGCCCCGAAACATTGTGTGCAGACATTTTATGCAATAAATGAAGTAGGTTCAATCTAGTAGTTCTGATCTTCTGATTGGTCCTGATGAGTTGGGCGAGGTCACCTCCAGGCTACTGTCACTGTTGCATTGGCTCTGAGTCGGGTTCTCTGTCTTCAAATGTTCAGCCTAAGAGAGGGGATTTTTGTGTGTGTGTGTGTGTGTGTTTAACAGTGATGATGAGTGTGTGTGTGTGTGTGTTTAACAGTGATGATGTGTGTGTGTGTGTGTTTGTGTGTGTGTGTGTGTGTGTCCTCAGAGCAAGAACTCGTGAGTTGGAAGAACTGAGAGGCCTATGGCGTGGGTGTTGTCCTTGGCCACCTGCTGACAAGGCTGACAAGATAGGACCCTTTTGTCCATTGTTATTGGATAGGAACAGAACTTATAACCAGCTCCTGACCTAAATAGATCTTAGCACAACATTTTACTCAACATATCATATTCCATATTCACTATAACAAATATATTTACTACGACATTAGCAAGAACCGCCACATCCTCAGCCGGCTAATCCAGTGTGTGAAGTTTTGCGGAGTGTTTGAGTTAGCTTTGCGAGGCAAAGATGAAACTGAGGGCTCCACCAACCCTGGTAAGCCAACACTTTTGAGATCAGTCAATAAATGCTTCTGGTATTGACTTATATGCTGCCCCTGTCTTCATGTTGTTGCTGGACATATCTTTTTTTTAAATGTGTGTAGGTCACCTAAATCATCAGAAAAATTGCCCCTCCTGAGAATTTTTTCAGGAGCCGCCACTGGTACCTACCCGCTTTAAGTTACAGTTTTAGCAGTGGCCAAGTAGGCTACTGTGGCTATTTGATCATATTGTAGGCTTATCAGAGTGGCCTAACATAAAAAACAATGGAGAAAATACATCTTATAACATTTTAACATGGAAATAGCTGTTCAATCATTCAGCCTACAGTAGCAGCCAATGTGTGGTGTTCAATGTCTCAAAACAAGCACATCTACTCACGACCACAGCTGTAAAGACTGTCCAAATCAAAGTAAATGGCACAGATGGCAATGGTCTGTTTGCATATAGGCCTACTGCAGCTCTGATTGGTTATGCCACACCGGTCTGTGTAGAGCAGGGGTGTCAAACTCATTTTAGCTCAGGGGCCACATGGAGGAAAATCTATTCCCAAGTGGGCCGGACCGGAAAAATCATGGTGTATATATAACTTAAAAACAACAACTTCAGATTGTTTTCTTTGTTTTAATACGATCAACATACAACATAAAGCTGGAGCCTGAGGACAGTGTGTCCAAAATAGTACAAGCACAACATCACTATTAATCATAAAACACGTCAAGTTTATTTGAAAATTCTAAAGAAAAAGAACACACAAACACACAATGCCTCAGTGATTAACAGAACTGTTTCACAGATCACAGAACTATATCAGGGTGTCATTTCTCAGGCAGAAATGTAGATAAAAATAATGAAATCCTGTTCCCCAAACAAGTGCAAGAACCACAGAGTCAAGAATAGGTTAAATATACAAATAAAATAAAATCAATTAAAAACAATAGCACATCAACATAAAAACATATAAACATAAATCTGAAAGCATTGCTCAAACTCCCGTAACAGTCCCGTTATTTTATCTTTGAACCGCTTCATGTCTGCCACATGTTGGGTCGCGCACACATTTTTCAGACAGGGGAAGTGAGCTGCATCACCACCGGCAAGTTGCGTCTCCCACAATGACAGCTTCAACTTGAAAGAACGTATGCTGTCATAATACTGCGTGACAACTTTGTTGCGCCCTTGCAGCTGTTTGTTCAAGTTATTCAGGTGCTCTGTAACATCCACCATAAATGCAAGGTCCTGCATCCATTCTGCGGAATTAAATTCTAACACTGGTTTGCCCTTTTTTCTTCCATGAACTGTTCAATTTCTTCTCGTAAATCAAAGAAACGCCTCAGCACAGCACCTCGGCTTAACCATCTTACCTCAGTGTGGTATGGCAGGCCATAGATGTGGTCTTTCTCTCTGAGAAGGCTGTCAAACTGACGGTGATTCAGGCTTCTGGATCGGATGAAATTAACAGTTTGGATGACCACCTTCATGACGTTATCCATCTTTAATGACTTGCAACACAAAGCCTCCTGGTGCAAAATACAGTGAAAAGTCAAAAAATCACGTCCTCCATTTGCAGATTGCACTTTCTCTCTGAACTTTGTCACAACGCCTGCTTTTTTCCCGATCATTGAGGGCGCACCATCTGTAGCCAGGCTGACAGCGCGGGACCAGTCCACTCCGACCCTGTCCAGCGCGCCCGACGAGTGCGGTAAAAATATCAGCTGCTGTCGTTGTATCTGTCATCGGCACCAACTCCACGAACTCCTCGGTGGACGGTCAATGTGTCATCAACTCCGCGGATGAAAATGGCCAGTTGTGCAACATCTGTAATGTCCGTGCTTTCATCAATTGCAACCGAAAACGCAATAAATGACTTTACTTTTTGCTTCAACTGGCTGTCCAAATCCACTGAAAGATCGGAAATCCTGTCTGCAACTGTGTTTCTTGTCAGGCTGATATTTGCAAAAGCCTGCCGCTTTTCAGGGCACACAATCTCCGCTGCCTTCATCATGCATGTTTTTACAAATTCACCCTCACTAAATGGTTTTGAAGCCACTGCGATTTCATTAGCAATGAGGTAGCTAGCTTTCACTGCAGCGTCACTGATGTCTCGGCTGTGAGTAAACACAGACTGCTGTTTCTTCAGACCCGCCAACAGTTCATTCACCTTCTCTCATCTCCGCTATCCTTGAAAGTTGTCATATTTGTCGGCATGAAGACTCACATAGTGGCGACGAAGGTTATATTCTTTCAGCACTGCAACATGCTCTGAACACACCAAACATACAGCTTTCCCATTCAATTCCGTGAATAAATAGGATGACCATTTTTCTTGGAACACTCTGCACTCTGCGTCCACTTTTCTCTTTTTTGACAGAGACATATTGGGGCAATGAGGGTGCCAAAGCACATAATGTTAAAAGTAGAAGCCGTAATAAATATCGCGGGCAAAACAAAGTAGCTCATTGGCTGCACGTGCTTGACCTACTTGCTCTGCCCCGGTATAAACAGTTTGCTTGCTTAACACAATTGTTATTGCGCCATCCAGTGGACGCAATTGGAACAGCAGTTTATTTTATTGAAAAATTGCAGCGCATTTTTATACTTAAACAAACAATTTTTATTTATTTTATTTTTTTTATTATAAAATTTTTTTCGAAATCATCTCGCGGGCCGGATTAAACCCGTTTGCGGGCCTGATCCGTCCCGCGGGCCGTACGTTTGACACCCCTGGTGTAGAGTATGGGCTGAGTCATGCTCTGATTAGTTCTGCCTACAACAAAATCTCTTGCATAGTTCATTTTGTTTCGGTATGTTGAATTGAAAGTGGCTAATATTGTGTTAATTCGATCACAACTGCCACAGTAAAGGGAAACGTTGATAGTGTTCACTAATAGGGAAAACTCTAGAAAGTTGAGTGAAGTTCAATCTCGTGCTTCTCTCGGTGGGCTCATACATTATTTATTCTGCACTTGCGCAGCTTAGACGGAACATTTCTGGCATGCCTAAACATTATGCAGTCAATTAGGCAAATTAAAGGTGCACAATGCAGAAATCGCTCCGCCATTTCCTGGTTCCTAAAATTCTAATAGTTTTCAGTTTATGTGACAAAACAAGCAAGTATAGTGTAGAGAATCATTGTACCATCTAAACTGTTGTGAAAAATATTTTCCATAACCAAAAATATTGTATTTTCAGCAGTTTGAAGCTGGTGTACAAAACCGAAAGTAAAAGACTCAAGAACGAAACTTAAGATTGTGGAGCTTAGAAATAACGCACATAGAACAAATCTACCGCTTCTTAGACTTGCTTTCAATGAGAATGACAGAACTATAACACACATTTCTATAGTGGCGTGTATTCATGGATGCCAAGGGAAGCCTCTGTCTTTCATAGTGTTCCTTCAATTCGCAAGAGGCTGAATGTATCTCACAGGAGAAAGCATCCGAGCGAGCAAAACAGCGCCCCTCTGTCTCTGTACGTGTAGGCCATATATCTGATTCTGTCAGGCCCAAACGAGTATGACATTGTTGCCGCCCGTAGCATTGAAGGCAAGGGAAGCCAGCGAGCATCTGGCCTCACTTGACAAAAAATTATTAAAATTAGCCAATCAGCGTTGAGCTAAACTGAGCGAGCTCAACTGTGAATGGTCCTGGCGCACCTAAAGAAAGTGTAAAGGGAAGCCAGCTTGGATTGGGCGTCACTCCTATCAAATCCCATTGAGAGCATACATAATTGACAGAAAAACTTGAATTGTTGCATCTCGTTGTATTGTTGTCCTCCGGTGGCTAGCTAGACAGCTAGCTAAAATTGGCCTTTTCCTAAATTAGCAATGGATGGAGATTTGGACTTGTGATTTTACTTAATTCTCCGTACTGGCCAATTATTATAATGGCGTTTCTGATCCAACCATTAATTCATACATTGTTGTGCCCCTGGCCTGAGAGGATGGAAGTTCAATATGTAGCTAGATGTAGAAGGCTAACGTTAACTAGCTAACGTTAACCCATGAATGGAAGCTAGGCTAGCGAACAAGCATTTTATCCAGGTAGCCTAGAACAACAAAAAATAAAAGCATGTACTGTATTACTCTATGACAGAGTGATAGAATGTTTCGTCAACATGAAAGAGAGGAGGATGGCATTGGCGTTTCTCTACAGGTAGGGTGAGTCAGCATGTTTTTCTACTTGCACGAACGCACACACACACACACACACACACATACACACGCACGCACGCACACATAAATCAGAACCATGGACAGCCACATCATATTTAGCTCATGTTGATTGGACTAAATCGTTTTTGGTATTTTTGTTGTCACTATATTAGACTAAGCAGAGGTAGTTTGATGATGTTGAAATGTTGAAGTTGAAATGGTGCTGGAATAGTGGAGGCAGTTCCTGTTTTCTTTGCGACTTGCGGTAACTCTCTGTGGTTCTAAATCAATAGTTGTTTAGTAGTCCGAAAATGTCGGAAACATTAACTTGCTTGACCATGCTGTAGCTCATGTAACTGTCTGTTACTGTACATGCAATACGCTTTGTGGACTTCACTGGACAGAGGTTGCTATCCGGTTTTGTGATAAAATAAAGGTGTGGTTGAATTTATTCTGCCACTGTGTCTTCTTATTGTCTCGTCCTTTAGGCCTATATTGTATATCACAGTCGCAAGGCATATGAATTAACAGGTTATAGAGCAAACAACACAAAGGTATGGCTTTCTTTGGTATGACAATTCTATTACTGTTAGGCTACTATTAATTGTGAGTGTTTTTGATTAATCAGCCAAGCTAAAGCAAGTTGCTCACAGTGATTATTTCATGGTTAGTATCCTTGTAATCAAGAGTTACAGAGCCATCTACACTGAACAAAAATATAAACACAACATGTAAAGTGTTGGTCCCATGTTTCATGAGCTGAAATAAAAGATCCCAGAAATGTTCCATACGCACAAAAAGCTTATTTCTCTCAAATGTTGTGCACAAATTTGTTTACATCCCTGTTAGTGAGCATTTCTCCTTTGCCAAGATAATCCATCCACCTGACAGGTGTGGCATATCAATAAGCTGACTAAACAGCATGATCATTACACAGGTGCACCTTATTATGGGGACAATAAAAGGGCACTATAAAATGTGCAGTTTTGTCACACAACACAATGCCACAGATGTCTGAAGTTTTAAGGGAGTGTGCAATTGGCATGCTGACTGGAGGAATGTCCACCAGAGCTGTTGCCAGAGAATTGAATGTTGATTTCTCTACCATAAGCCGCCTCCAACGTTGTTTTAGAGGATTTGGCAGTACGTCCAACCGGCCTCACAACAGCAGACCACATGTATGGCGTCGTGTGGGCGACCGGTTTGCTGACTTCAATGTTGTGAACAGAGTTGTGTCCCATGATGGCGGTGGGGTTATGGTATGTGCAGGCATAAACTAGGGACAACGAACACAATTGCATTTTATCGATGGCAATTTGAATGCACAAAAATACCGGGATTTTTCTTTTAAAGGTATCTGTGACCAACAGATGCATATCTGTATTCCCAGTCATGTGAAATCCATAGATTATGGCCTAATGAATTTATTTCAATTGACTGATTGCCTCATATGAACTGTAACTCAGTCAAAACAATTAAATTGTTGCATGTTGCATTTATATTTTTGTTCAGTATATATTTGTGATACCAGATGGGAGACCAGATGCTGCTGGAAGTGGTGTTGGAGGGCCAGTAGGAGGCACAAAAAAAATATCCCAATGCCCCAGGGCAGTGATTGGGGACATTGGCCTGTATAGGGTGCTGTTATTTGGATGGGATGTTAAATGGGTGTCCTGACTCTCTGTGGTCACTAAAGATCCCATGGCACTTATTGTAAGAGTATGGGTGTTAACTGTGGTGTCCTGGCTAAATTCCCAATCTGGCTATCATACCATCATGGCCCCCTAATCATCCCCTACTTCCAATTGGCTCATTCATCTCCTCTCCCCTATAAATATTCCCCAGGTCGTTGCTGTAAATGAGAATGTGTTCAGTCAACTTACCTGGTAAAATAAGCGGGAAAAATAAATATTTATTCATAACCTTGTGAATTTGTTTTTACACTAACACGATTCCTCTGAAACAAATTTGACTGTGAAATATCTTTGCTCAGATAATTTGAAAATGTGCTTATTTGTAATGCAAGCACAGCCTAATTTCTTATCCACTAAATTGAATGAATAACATAACAGTATTTATACAAATTGGTATCTACTCTACATATATTTAGAAAGCCATTCACCATCAGAGAACTGAAAGCAAAATATAATTTTCTGTGGGATGCAGAAATTTGAAGAAAATATGTCAACTGGCATCCACGGTGGAATAGAGCTGTTTCTTGATCATCCACTGTGACGAGGTGTGAATGAAGGAGTCAGGCGCAGGAGGTAAAACACCAAAGTCCAGAGTTTATTCCGTTTACATAAATCAAACGCTCCCAGCGTGAAAACGAAACTAATACAAGGGAAAATATTCCACCTTGGCAAGTACAAATAGAAGAGTAGCTCAACCGAGCTACTCGCTCTCACAATAAACAATCACTCACAAAGACAAGGGGAACAGAGGGAACACTTATACGCATACTAATTAGGGGAATGAGCACCAGGTGTGTGTGATTGACAAGACAAGACATGACAAGTGGAGTGATGAGAATGGGATCGGCAGTAGCTAGTAAGCCGGTGACGACGAACGCCGAACAAGGAGGGGAGGCAGCCTCGGCGGAAGTCGTGACATCCATGATGGAATAGAGCTGTTTCTTGATCATCCACGGTGGAATAGAGCTGTTTCTTGATCATCCACGGTGGAATAGAGCTGTTTCTTGATCATCTCTTGAATATGAGTCCAATACCACTTTCCACAGGGTATGGTATCCATCATTTAACTTTCAATGTGTCTGAAAAGTTGGTTTGAAGTGCTGAATCCAGCCCAGAGCTAAAAGTCTAGGAGCTCCATTCCAGCCTTGCCTTGTCACTGAACAATGTCTAAAAAAATACCATTTAAATATAAAACACTAAAGCTGGAGATCAGACTGACTTGAGACTGGAAGCTATTGTTATCTGAGTGTCAATGACCAAGCTACATTTTAATTTAAGCCAAAAAGTGCTGTGCTGTGTCCGTATCTGTGCTCTGGCAAAACATTATGGAGCTTTGGGCTCATCAGCCATATGGTGAGGGCACTGATTAGGGCTTAGCCATGCTGAGAAGAACACCATCCCCTAAGGAAAATATGGAGGTCCATCTGTTTTTGTTTGGTTGTTTCACATCTTTCCAACGTCCTTATCTGATTCAAGGGGACAATTCATTCAAGCGTCCACTTGACTAACCAACAGGTACCCTCCTCTCAAAAGGCATCAGCTTAGTCACAACTGGCAACATTAGCGTGATAATTGATTCAAAACAAAGCATCCATTCAGAAATGAGTCATGTTAAATTCCAACGCTACCACACTGCCAATCATGTAATAAAATGGCTAGTTTTAACTAAATACAGCCCAAAAGTTTCTGCAGAAAATGTCTGCATTTTCCCTGAGGGGAATGGTTTCCTTTTCGCTTATACTGTACCAACAAACTTCTGGAATATTTGAAAATATACTTTAATAGAAGGTAGTATCTTGTATTGATGTATTATTCATAGTTTGTGCTTCTATGCATGCTCAAATACCTCAAAAATCCCTCCTGATGCACATCCCCAATATCTTGTTAAAAGCACTTCACTTGTCCTTTAAAATGGGTAATCTACCTGCAAGCCTGGCTGCACCATCTGAGAGCTCCAAAGTCCTATACTCAGAACTCACTCTCCTGCAGCACAGTGAGAGTCTATGATTGATTGAATGCCTGGGCAGGTTGGGTTTGATGTTATGCCGTAAACCTGCAAACACCAAGTTTTAACGATTCTTCCACTGCCCCTACTACAGCCTCAGCACAACAATCATCAACACTTTTAGTAGGTTATAATCTGAGGAAAAAATGTGCTTTTATAATCAAACAAACAAAAGTTAATGGTACGTAGCTAAAACAGTCAATTTAAAAGCCTGCAGCATCACAAATCATATTGCATGATTTATATATCTACAGATTCTGTTCCTTAAAATACAACATAATAGAGCAACTAATATAGAAATTACAGCTCTTAAAGCTAATGATCTTGATTGGTGTGTAGACCTCCCAAAATGTAGCCTCGTACTACCACACTGATCTTGCGAGCTTACATAAATGATTCGCTTCACGGATCCTTATAGCAAATAATTTATGTAAGTTCGCGAGATCAGTGTGGTATACGAAGCTACCCAACAATGGCTTCTGACCAAAATCAAAGAGCCTGGATTAATGAATTAATTTGTCAATTTTTTATAAATCCATCAAGCCAAAATGGCATTCATTCCCTTCAGACCGTTTATAGAGCAGCCGTCACAACATAATGTGCAGCTTGTCCCAGATGTGGGCACTCCTTTTCACCGGCTGCTATTCTGTGAATAATTTGATATTGCACCTGAGTTCTATGTAGATTTCAAAGGGCTACAGGGGATACGCATTGTTCAAGTATTTCTTTCCCAGGCAGACACCTCAAACCTGAGATATTGAAATAGAAATGTCGGATGGCTAGGCAGCAGTCCTCTCCTCACACTGATTTCCACATAAATGGCATCTTGAAGACCGTAAAATGCACAGCAGATCTCACTGTCTCATCGGCAGAAGACTCTCCCCCCTAAAACTAATGGGCTGACAGCCAACTGCCAAGTGTCTTCCTCCTTCAGTTGTCTGATCTGAGGATAACTGTCATGTCAAAGTTCGAAGATCTGCAGAACTGTCAAAATGCTTTACAGACACTTACAGACTAGAGACCTTGGACCGTCATGATGTGATTATCCCGTGCATTACAATCACATAGCTAGGTAGCTTTAGCAGAAACAAAGGTTGACCGCAACGAAAACGATTTTAGTTAACAGTGCATAATAGTTTATTCATTAGACCATCATTAGAGATTTGATATGTTTTCATTGCTTGTCAACCTATATTACTAAGTATGTCAAGTACTGACTCAATAATGTTGGCTAATGATTAGCTATCGGTACTGTACACAGCAATGCCATAGGGATTTACATGTAATTTTTTCCAGATGCAAACTTATACATACGCACAAACGCATCTCATCTGCCCAGACCCGCATGCTCACACCCCCATCCCTAGTGCCTGCATTATTGTTGCCACTTGGCTTTAAATTGTACCAATACATTTTTCTCGGTCGCCCATGCTATTTCAATATTTCAATAATACATCATTCGATTTTTCCATTGTGTTAATAATGGTGGATTGATTGATTTCCATGTTTTTACATGTAATTACCTGTATAAAAGATAATGAAACAATGCTATCAGCATGCCAGCCTGTCCCAAAAATAAAGGGACGGGGCTCTGCAGCTGCATGTCTATCACAGTAACTTAATCAACTTCTCCACCCCTACCATGCATCAAAGGGGTATCCATGTGCTCTTACTGTGCTAATGCCACGTGCTCAGTCCCATTAGAGGATTTCTCTGCCATTAGCTCCTTTTTATCCTGTAGGAAAGCCTTTTTCCTCATCAGAAAGAAGCTTACTGCAGCCTGGCATCCAATCATCCAGCAAACTAAACACAGAGAAGCTGCTTTAAAAAAAGAGAGAACATTAACTGAATAAGCCAGACATTTCTGTTTGGGAACATTCATCTTCTCAAGGACATATAGAATTTCACAGTGACTCTCTAAAACAGCATTCAGTATTGTGAATCACTGATTCATCCTGTGTATGGTAATATGTCAGCTATGGGCTATTGCAATGCAATGAAATTATACAGGGAGGAAATGTACAGGGAGAGGTCACATTTACAACAAAAGGAAACATTGTATTGCCCAGGGGAAACAGAACGTTTACAGAATAACTGCTGTTATTGATTGTGAATTGTTGGCAAGTTGTTTAGTTCATTAACAGTTTGTTGACAATTTATGAACTTTTGTTCAGCCAAATAGAATGTGAATACTGCATCTATTATCTGTTTAAAAATATATATAAACATGCTAAATTGATTTTTTTTGTAACATAAAATAACTAAATGAGCCTGTCGTTAATAAATAGTAGGTTTGATTGTGGTGGAGTGTGGTGGAGTGGAGAGAAGGTATTTATTCATCTTGGCAGAGCTGCATCCCAAATGGCAGCCTATTCCCTACATAGTGCACTACTTTTGACCAGAGCCCTAGTCCAAAGTGGTGCACTATATAGAAATAGGGTGCCATTTGGGACATCTATATCCCCTTAATGAGGTCCATATTCCCAGCCATGGGTAGAAATATGGTCTGATGACTGGACTGGTGAGTGAATAAAAAGCCCATCAACACTGACTGAATGCATGTATCATTCACCCAGCATCTCTACTGAGGATGTTTGTCATTTATTGGACAATAAAGTAATCATCTCAAAGAGAACCATCAATTCTGAGAAAAGGCATGATATGTGTCGATAAATCATAGGCCAGCTAAATATCGAATTCGCTAATTAATTTTTTAAGCACATCTTTAATTATTTGTTGGATCTGAATGTCATTTAGACTGCTCTGGTTTTGGTATTCCAACAATGGAAAGTATTTATATAGCACTTTTCCAGGTATCTAAACACAAAGCTTGCGTGCTCCGGGACATGCTTGCATCACTCTTATCAATATGATGGCTGACCTTTTACTTGTCAGTATTCCAGCCACACATTTCCTCCTGACAGGTATGACTGGTAGCTTGCCATGTCTCAATGCATTTTGAGAGACAGGTTTGCTGTGGGCAGACAGGGCCTGTTATGTCACTGTTGTTTTGCATTCCAATGTGTATTCCTTCTGAGTTGGTGGTTGGTGCTTTTGTTTTGTCAATTCATCTCATGCAAGTCAATGTCAGCCCCCCCTGTTGTGCTCGAGCCCCTTGGCACCCTGAATACGGAGAGGATAGGACACTCTTTCCCTATAGACTGATACATCAAATACAAGAATGTCACTCACTGAGTACATATTTACAGGTTTGAAATTCTCCCAAGATCTCACATTTCTTTCAAGTTTTGCTTCTTTGTTTCTGACACTCATACGGTAGGTATCTAAAAATACTGTATATTCATCTTTGGAATGTTAGTCATGCAACAAAATGAACTACTATTATATACAGTGGCTTGCGAAAGTATTCACCCCCCTTGGCATTTTTCCTATTTTGTTGCCTTACAACCTGGAATTAAAATCGATTTTTCTGGGGTTTGTATCATTTGATTTATACAACATGCCTACCACTTTGAAGATGCAAAATATGTTTTATTGTGAAACAAACAAGAAATAAGACAAAAAAAACAGAAAACTTTTTTCAAAGTCAAAACTTTGTAGAGCCACCTTTTGCAGCAATTACAGCTGCAAGTCTCTTGGGGTATGTTTCTATAAGCTTGGCACATCTAGCCAATGGGATTTTTGCCCATTCTTCAAGGCAAAACTGCTACAGCTCCTTCAAGTTGGATGGGTTCTGCTAGTGTACAGCAATTTTTAAGTCATACCACAGATTCTCAATTGGATTGAGGTCTGGGCTTTGACTAGGCCATTCCAAGACATTTAAATGTTTCCCCTTAAACCACTCAAGTGTTGCTTTAGCAGTATGCTTAGGGTCATTGTCCTGTTGGAAGGTGAACCTCCATCCCAGTCTCAAATCTCTGGAAGACTGAAAAAGGTTTCCCTCAAGAATGTCCCTGTATTTAGCGCCATCCATCATTCCTTCAATTCTGACCAGTTTCCCAGTCCCTGCCGTTGAAAAACATCCCCATAGCATGATGCTGCCACCACCATGCTTCACTGTGGGGATGATGTTCTCAGGGTGATGAGAGGTGTTGGGTTAGCGCCACACATAGCGTTTTCCTTGATGGCCAAAAAGCTCAATTTTAGTCTCATCTGACCAGAGTACCTTCTTCCATATGTTTGGGGAGTCTCCCACATGACTTTTGGCGAACACCAAACCTGTTTTCTTTTTTTTTTCTTTAAGCAATGGCTTTTATCTGGCCACTCTCCTGAGTGGCGCAGTGGTCTAAGGCACTGCATCGCAGTGCTAACTGTGCTACTAGAGATCCTGGTTCGAATCCACGCTCTGTCGCAGCCGGCCGCGACCGGGAGACTCATGGGCGGCGCACAATTGGCCCAGCGTCGTCCAGGGTAGGGGAGGGAATGGCCGGCAGGGATGTAGCTCAGTTGATAGAGCATGGCGTTTGCAACGCCAGGGTTGTGGGTTCGTTTCCCATGTGGGGCCAGTATTAAAAAAATAAAATTAAAAAAATGTATTCACTAACTGTAAGTCGCTCTGGATAAGAGCGTCTGCTAAATGACTAAAAATGTAAATGTAAATGTAAAGCCCAGCTCTGTGGAGTGTACGGCTTAAAGTGGTCCTATGGACAGATACTCCAATCTCCGTTGTGGATCTTTTCAGCTCCTTCAGGGTTATCTTTGGTCTCTTTCTTGCCTCTCTGATTAATGCCGTCCTTGCCTGGTCCGTGAGTTTTGGTGGGCGGCCCTCTCTTGGCAGGTTTGTTGTGGTGCCATATTCTTTCAATTTTTTAAGAATGGATTTAATGGTGCTCCGTGGGATGTTCAAAGTTTCGGATATTTTCTTATAACCCAACCCTGATCTGTACTTCTCCACAACTTTGTCCCTGACCTGTTTGGAGAGCTCCTTGGTCTTCATGGTGCCACTTGCTTGGTGGTGCCCCTTGCTTAGTGGTGTTGTAGACTCTGGGGCCTTTCAGAACAGGTGTATATACTGAGATCATGTGACAGATAATGTGACACTTAGATTGCACACAGGTGGACTTTATTTAACTAATTAGGTGACTTCTGAAGGTAATTGGTTGCACCAGATCTTATTTAGGGGCTTCATAGCAAAGGGGGTGAATACATATGCACGCACCACTTTTCCGTTATGTATTTTTTAGAATTTTTTGAAACAAGTAATTTTTTTAATTCCACTTCACCAATTTGGACTATTTTGTGTCCATTACATGAAATCCAAATAAAAATCCATTTAAATTGCAGATTGTAATGTAACAAAATAGGAAAAACGCCAAGGGGGATGACTCCTTTTGCAAGGCGCTGTATGAGCTCAGTCTACAGTTTAACAAGTCTAGAGTTTAACAAGTCTAGAGTTTAACAAGTCTAGAGTTTAACAAGTCTAGAGTTTAACAAGTCTACAGTTTAACAAGTCTACAGTTTAACAAGTCAAGAGTTTAACAAGTCTACAGTTTAACAAGTCTACAGTTTAACAAGTCTACAGTTTAACAAGTCTACAGTTTATCAATGATCTTACTGAAACATGACCCTTCGTCTAGGAACTGAGAGCACATGATGAACTAGCAAGCTTGTTGTCTTGTCTACACGCCTACAAGCAATAACTGATCAGTTAGAGGATCTTAAGTGCATTTTAGATGCATATCAAATAATACAGGCATCAATGCATCATACTAAGTACAACCCATAACATGGATTTGGGTCTGTTGAATATATTCAGTTCTAATGCTAAAAGTGACTCCACTTCAGTACTGTTCATTTGAGCTATTTAATAATTCCCTTACATCATACATTCTCTCTGTAATTGTCATATCCACTAATTGCCTATTGGCATCGTTCTTCAATGGGGTACCACAGAGGACAGCATGTCCATAGCAGCAAAGCAACAGCACTTGTACACTCATAATATGCACAAGTATACGTTTTGCTCTACAGAGAGTATTTTAGAACAATCTTCAGAATTATCCAGTAAGATGCAAGGTCAGTCTGACAAACTCTCTTTCAAACTCCAATGTGCTGTTTCATTAAAGATTAAAAATGAAGGAATAATCACGGAGAACATTGCAGGACTATGAAAGAAAATCTTATTGGTATTTCCTGATACATTTCCTTCAACCAGCAAAAAAAACTCTTATTGTGGGTATAAGCACATTGTGTGCTGAGCTGCTTTAGATGAGGATGGACAACTACTTGGCACATTTGAGACGATTGGTTAACAAAAGTATGGCAAGTGGCATAGATTATTCCTGTCATTTCTATCCTGCTGAGGAAGTCTACAGGCAGACTGGACTGGCTACTGTTTTAACATCAGACAGCCATCTGATCCAAGTGGTTGTGCTGTCCCGGACAGCTGCTGCTGGGCTGGTTGCACCAGAATAGTTAATGCTTTTTCTGGTTTGACTGCAGGGAAGGGTCAGCAAAGATGTCTGCTACAAAGTCTGCTACAGAATTTGCTACAACAACACTTTGTGCTCAAGGCAATACTGTAGTATGAAATTCTATTGGAGCAAACAATCAATGCTGCACTTATAGGGCCGAAGGAGTCCTGGCCGACCAAACATATTAGAGAGCACAAAACATGCAGAGTAAGTGTAAAAACTCACCTTATTGAGTGAGTGTTCGCAAATGATGATTCCCACAACAGCAATTTATGCATCATGGACATCAAGGTTATTGGGCCTTTACTAGGTAGCTTTGAGCCCTGCTCTCCCTAGCGCTAAGGCCCATAGTAACTACAAACCCCCAAAGTTTTGGGGGATTTTAGTTTTTGGTAAAAAGAAAATACTAAAATCACCAGGAATACAGCTAAAAATGTGTTTTATTTACGAAATCTGTTCAAGTATTCCCACGAATAAAAAAGGAGACATATGTGAAAGTGTCTACATGTAATCAAGGTATAAAATGATTGTTCTTTTCCGATACAATCTCTTTTTGGGCTTAGTTGTGGTCAATTTACAGTGTACTAATTATTGTAATAATGTTCCGGCCCCCCAACCATGCGCACCACCCAAAAAATGGCTGAATCTAGTTGCCTACCCCTGCCTTAGTGAATGACACGCAAAGAACTTAGATATCAGCCTAATCAATATCATCTGACGCAGCTACTGAAAGTATATCCAGATCAATGTCACCTTGCTTGATTCAAGGAGCAGCTATGGTCTAAGAGCTTGACTGGTTGGCTCGGCTGGTTACTACAGTACAGCAAACATTAGTTCATGTGTGGATAATAATATCATATCTCTTCATTTTAATTCCACTATAAAGACAGTGACATCTATGTCCTGTAGCAGTAGTCTAAGGCTGTGCCAATGGTGGAACGGTCATACTGTAGAGGAGCGGTTCTTGGAGGAGACAGGTGCCACCTGTAATCTTGTTATCTGTGCTCCATAGAGTCAACAGAGAGGCTGGGAGGCTGGTATGTGGCTTGGGTATAATAACGCTCTTTAGCAGTAGCAGTTAAGGTATGAGATGCTCCAAAGAAAATGACATGGTCAATATGTCCATCTTCCATCTAAATCAGGATATCAGGATACTAATGAACCTAGCTCAACTTGCCCTTACCTGTCATTGGAAATACATCTGTTTCTACCTTGAGTCCTCATCTTCGCTTCCCAGTAATCAACTGCTCACTATCATCATCAAGCTATAGAGGCTGTTTCTGCTCCATAAACACCATGTGTTTCTGCCTCTCTCCATCCAATGGTCCTTTGCTCCTCTGTTACCGTGTGCTCCCTCCCTGCTGACTGTGGTGACCTGCTGTGTTCTCTGCTGCCCTTGAGCTCCATCCTACATCTGATGCTCTGCATGCTGCATGTACCAGGTCAACCCTTCGGCTCCCCAGCCCCAGGACCCAGCCTGGATTATCTGCTAATGCCAAGAGAAGCCCTACTCTGCCCCAGGATGAGATGCACGTTCCAGGCCTATGCTCATCACCCAGGTCCCCTGGGGGTACTAAAAGCAATTTCCCCGTATTTAGATTTTAAGCTCAACTTTGGGAGTGGCTAAAGGAAAGCCCTTAGGTAAAATATGTATCAACCGACCGATCATTCAAAAAGTTGTTTGCTTAGTTAGAATGCCACATTTTACACGAGCAAGTCAACCAGCACCATTATCTAGTTGTAATGTTTTATAACTCATCTTTAGTATAACAGTATGCACATTTGTGTTAACCCTTTTAGATGAAACAATTTGTACCCCCTTTTTCGATCTTGTCTCATCGCTGCAACTCCCCAACGGGCTCGGGAGGTGAAGGTCAAGTCATGCGTCCTCCGAAACATGACCCACCAAACCACGCTTCTTGGAAGAAACACCGTTCAACTGATGACTGGGGTCAGTCTGCAGGCGCCCGGCCCGCCACAAGGAGTCGATGAGCCAAGTAAAGCTCCCCCGGCCAAACCCTCCCCTAACCTGGACGACGCTGGGCCAATTGTGCGCCGCCCTATGGGACTCCCGATCACGGCCGGTTGTGATACAGCCCGGGATCGAACCAGGGTCTGTAGTGACGCCTCTAGCACTGTGATGCAATGCCTTAGACCGCTGTGCCACTCGGGAGGCCCATGTTAACTATTTTCTAACAGAAATTGCCGGCAATGGGTACTTTTTCATGAAATGTTTAATGAATCTACTGTGGCTACTCTATTATGAGCAGTAGTCCAATAGTAAATTAATGTGGCTATATTGTTTCCTGTGAAGTTCTCTTACACATAACATAACAAAACAGATGTTCTCCTTTTATACAGCTGTTTGACATCCAGACCTCTTTGAGTGCAGCTCTACAGTGGGTAGGCTGTGCATAATAATTTTCAAATCCAGATTTTCTTTCATTCTCCCAATATAGATCTGGTGGTTCTGGCGTGTCTCTTCCCTCTTGTTTCTGCAGTGACTGATAATACCCATATCAGCCCTGATTTCATAATGCTAACACATGACAGCAGAACCCAGAGCAGCTGCTGTAACACAATGCAACAGACTGGCAAGCCAGAGAGGCTACATTTATCTCACCCTACTGCCTATACTGCCAACCTAGAAAGCAGCAGCAGCCTTCCCACCTATCTGCTTGTGGATCTGTTTAACTATTAACTATTGGAATTTGAAATTATTCTCACATACTTCTTGATATTGTGTGTATTCATGCATCAATATTCAAATCCATTTAGTCAGTATATGTATTTATTATGGATCCCCATTAGCTGCTGCCAAGGCAATATTAAGGCAGTTATACAATTTTTAAAACATTATAATACATTCATAACAGATTTCACAACACACTAAGTGTGTGCCCTCAGACCCCTACTCCACTACCACATATCTACAACACAAAATCCATGTGTACGTGTGTGTATAGTGTGTATGTTATCATGTGTGTGTATGCATGTGTCTGTGCCTATGTTTGTGTTGCTTCACAGTCCCCGCTGTTCCATTAGGTGTATTTGTATCAGTTTTTTTTATCTGATTCTACTGCTTGCATCAGTTACCTGATGTGGAATAGAGTTCCATGTAGTCATGGCTCTATGTAGTACTGTGCGCCTCCCATAGTCTGTTATGGACTTGGGGACTGTGAAGAGACCTCTGGTGGCATGTCTTGTGGGGTATGCATGGGTGTCTGAGCTGTGTGCTAGTCGTTTAAACAGACAGCTCGTTGCTTTCAACATGTCAATACCTCTCACCAATACAAGTAGTGATGAAGTCAATCTCTCCTCCACTTTGAGCCAGGAGAGATTGACATGCATATTATTAATGTTTGCTCTCTGTGTACATCCAAAGGCCAGCCGTGCTGCCCTGTTCTGAGCCAATTGCAATTTTCCTAAGTCCCTCTTTGTGGCACTTGACCACACGACTGAACAGTAGTCCAGCTGCGACAAAACTAGAGCCTGTAGGACCTGCCTTGTTGATGGTGCTGTTAAGAAGGTAGAGCAGTGCTTTATTATGGACAGACTTCTCCCCATCTTAGCTACCTTGTATCAATATGTTTTGACCATGACAGTTTACAATCCAGGGTTACTCCAAGCAGTTTAGTCACCTCAACTTGCTCAATTTCTACATTATTTAATACAAGATTTAGTTGAGGTTTAGAGTTTAGTGAATGATTTGTCCCAAATACAATGCTTTTAATTTTTTTAATATTTAGGACTAACTTATTCCTTGCCACCCTTTCTGAAACTAACTGCAGCTCTTTGTTAAGTGTTGCAGTCATTTCAGTCGCTGTAATAGCTGACGTGTATAGTTTTGAGTCATCCGCATACATAGAAACACTGGCTTTACTCAAAGCCAGTGGGATGTCGTTAGTAAAGATTGAAAAAAGTAAGGGGCCTAGACAGCTGCCATGGGGAATTCCTAATTCTACCTGGATTATGTTGGAGAGGCTTCCATTCAAGAACACCCTCTGTGTTCTGTTAGACAGGTAACTCTATATCCACAATATAGCAGGGGGTGTAAAGCCATAACACATACGTTTTTACAGCAACAGACTATGATCAATAATGTCAAAAGCCGCACTGAAGTCTAACAAAACAGCCCCCACAATATTTTTATCATCAATTTCTCTCAGCCAATCATCAGTCATTTGTGTAAGTGCTGTGCTTGTTGAATGTCCTTCCCTATAAGCGTGCTGAAAGTCTGTTGTCAATTTGTTTACTGTAAAATAGCATTGTATCTGGTCAAACACAATTTTTTCCAAAACTTTACTAAGAGTTGGCTGATTAGTCAGCTATTTGAGCCAGTAAAGGGGGCTTTACTATTCTCTGGTAGCGGAATTACTTTTGCTTCCCTCCAGGCCTGAGGGCACACACTTTCTAGTAAGCTTAAATTGAAGATATGGCAAATAGCAGTGGCAATATCGTCCGCTATTATCCTCAGTAATTTTCCATCCAAGTTGTCAGACCATGGTGGCTTGTCATTGTTGATAGACAACAATAATCTTTTCACCTCTTCCACACTCACTTTACGGAATTCAAAATTACAATTATTGTCTTTCATAATTTGGTCAGATATACACTACCAGTCAAAAGGGCCCATCATTATGCACACCTGTTACCATCATTACGCGCATCAGCGCTCATTGGACTCACCTGGACTCCTTCACTTTGTTGATTGCCCTTCTATATCTGTCTGTTCCCCAGTTTGATCCCCGTGTCTGCATTGATGTTGTTTCGTTTCCCCTGTCCAGATGCTGTCTGTGTTTTGTTCCATGTCTTTTATTTATTAAATCATCACCCTGTACTTGCTTCCTGTCGCCCAGTGTCTGTCGAACCGAGATCGTCACAGTTTGAGCCAATCAGTTGTGTTGTGGCAAGGTAGGGGTGGTATACAGAAGATAGCCCTATTTGGTAAAAGACCAAGTCCATATTATGGCAAGAACAGCTCAAATAAGCAAAGACAAACGACAGTCCATCATTACCTGTGTGAATCAGGCCTTCATGGTCGAAATGCTGCAAAGAAACCACTACTAAAGGACACCAATAAGAAAAAGAGACCTGCTTGGGCCAAGAAACACGAGCAATGGACATTAGACCGGTGGAAATGTGTCCATTGGTCTGGAGTCCAAATTTGAGATTTTTGGTTCCAACCGCCATGTCTTTGTGAGATGCGGTGTGAGTGAAAGGATGATCTCTGCATGTGTAGTTCCCACCGTATAGCATGGAGGAGGAGGTGTTATGGTGTGGGGGTGCTTTTCTGGTGACACTGTCTGTGATTTATTTAGAATTCAAGGCACACTTAACCAGCATGGCTACCACAGCATTCTGCAGCGGTGCGCCATCCCATCTGGTTTGGGCTTAGTGGGACTATCATTTGTTTTTCAACAGGACAATGACCCAACACACATCCAGGCTGTGTAAGGGCTATTTTACCAAGAAGGAGAGTGATGGAGTGCTGCATCAGATGACCTGGCCTCCACAATCCCCCAACCTCAACCCAATTGAGATGGTTTGGGATGAGTCGGACGGCGGAGTGAAGGAAAAGCAGCCAACAAGTGCTCAGCATATGTAGGAACTCCTTCAAGACTGTTGGAAAAGCATTCCAGGTGAAGCTGGTTGAGAGAATGCCAAGAGTGTGCAAAGCTGTCATCAAGGCAAAAGGTGGCTACTTTGAAGAATCTGAAATCGAAAATATATTTTGATTTGTTTAACACTTTTTTGGTTACTACATGATTCCATATGTGTTATTTCATAGTTTTGATGTCTTCACTATTATTCTATAATGTAGAACAGAGTAAAAAATAAAGTAGGTGTGTCCAAACTTTTGACTGGTACTGTACTTGGATGTGTAGTGTCAGCGTTTGTTGCTGGCATGTCATGCCTAAATTTGATAATCTTGCCAATGAAAATATCATTAAAGTAGTTGGCAATATCAGTTGGTTTTGTGATGAATGAGCCATCTGATTGAATGAATAATGGAGCTGAGTTTGCCTTTTTTCCCAAAAGTTCATTGAAGGTGCTCCAAAGCTTTTTACTATCATTCTTTATGTCGTTTATCTTTGTTTCATTGTGTAGTTTCTTCTTTTTTTTATTCAGTTTAGTCACATGATTTCTCAATTTGCAGTAAGTTTGCCAATCGGTTGTGCAGCCAGACTTATTTGCCATTCATTTCATTACATTTCAGTCATTTAGCAGACGCTCTTATCCAGAGCGACTTACAGGAGCAATTAAGGTTAAGTGCCTTGCTTAAGGGCACATCGACAGATTTTTCACCTAGTCGGCTCGGGGATTAGAACCAACGACCTTTTGGTTACTGGCACAACGCTCTTACCCACTAAGCTACCTGCCGCACCATTCCTTTTGCCTCATCCCTCTCAACCATACGATTTTTTAATTCCTAATCAATCCACAGGGATTTAACAGTTTTTACAGTCATTTTCTTAATGGGTGCATGCTTATTAGTAACTGGGATAAGCAATTTCATAGATGTCTCAAGTGCAACGTCTGTTTGCTCCTCATTACACACCACGGACCAACAAATATTATTTACATCAACAACATAGGAATCACTACAAAATGTCTTGTTTGACCTCTTATACACTATATTAGGCCCAGCCTTTGGAACTTTGTTTTTCCTAGATATGGCTACTATACTGTGCTCACTACAGCCGATGGATCTGGATACTGCTTTCAAGCACATTTCTTCAGCATTAGTAAAGATGTGATCAATACATGTTGATGTTGATGATTTCATTCCTGTGCTGTTTGTAACTACCCTGGTAGGTTGAGTGATTACCTGAACCAGGTTGCAGGCACTGGTTACAGTTTGAAGCTTTTTCTTGAGTGGCCAGTCAATATTTAAATACCCTGAAAATATACCTCTCTGTTGAAATCACATACATTATCAAGCATTTCACACGTTATCCAGATACTAACTATTAGCACTTGGTGGTCTATAGCAGCTTCCCCCAAGAATGGGCTTTAGGTGAGGCAGATGAGCCTGTAGCCATATTGCTTCAATAGTATGTATGATAATGTCTATGATAATGAGGCTCTCATGATGGCTGATTTCATTAGGCAAAGGCATAGCACCAGAACCCTGGGTATCTCCTGTAACACAGTCCAATGCGCTGACAAGCAAGAGAAGCAGTGATAACCTATCCAACCCCAACCGCTGCATAGATAGTCCAAATCTAAATAAACAACAACTCACTGGGCACACACTGGTTGACTCAACGTTGTTTCCACATCATTTCAATGAAATTACATTGAACCAACGTGGAATAGACGTTGAATTGATGTGTGTGCCCAGTGGGAAGCCTGTTGCACTTGTTGTTAATTCATTTAAATTACTAATCCAATAGGACTCAAGCGTATTAACCCTCCTAAGACTAGACCTCATTAACCTCTGTGTTCAGATATCTTTACAAGCCACTTATAGCAGGCCCTTATTATGTACAGACATGGAGCAAGTATTTAAAATACATAACCTGGTGCTGCAGCTTCAAATGTCAATGGTTCTGACTGAAACGAATGCTTCAACAGCTCATTCAAATATTCAACATGCACATCTAAAGCAATAGATCTCCTAAACTCTATAAACCTGGGGCTATTGATTCCTATTGTTGTAGTCTTCATACCCATAAAGGACCCAGTACTTTGCTCCACCCATGGCTAGGTTGTTTTATCTGTGTGTTGAATGTGTGTCTCTTATCTTCACCTATGAAGGCATCTGTCCAACAGGGTGTGGCCATTACAACACATAAACCATGTGACAGCTCCTCTCCATCTCAGCACTTCATTGCACTGGGCAGCTGTGGAGAGGTGGTGCCCCTGATGTGCCAGAACATGGAGTCCCATTCCTGATTGAGATGGAGGAGCAGATATCGCAGCTGCACCTGGTAAATGGTACTAACCAGTGGTGGAGTGGCACTGCAAGCTGCTATGTAAAATGCATGTGGCATACTGTACTACTGATGTATCAACTCAGCAAGTCGATGTACACAGTTTCCCCTTGGTATGTCATAGGAGCGTGGGACGGATAAAATGGTAGTGATATGAGGGGATCTATGCTTCATTTAACAGTAAGCGTTTTGATATTTTGCCTCCACCTCTCTTTAATGGATTTACAACCTTCACTACTACCCTGTTTACATCTGAGAGAGCACCTTATTTCTCCCATCTACATTGCCTGAGTGAACAAAATATATAATCCTATGAAACCCACATGCATACCTCTTTGAGCCCTCTACTGAGTTTAAAGGCTAGGATTGGCAAGGACACAAATACCTCCATCTCTGGAGAGTGTGCCCACAGAGACATAGCCTATTATTCCAGAAACTAACAACATAAATATTGAATGCCTGAAAAAGAGAAAGGAGAAAATAACCCTAGAAAAATGGCTACCAGTTATTACCTCTTTTGACAATAAGACTACATTAAAACTGAGGTCCATCAGAGTGGTTGGACAGCGAATAATACCTTTGCTAGCTGCTTTAGATAATATTGCGTTGCCATTGTTTTTTAAGTCATATGTTCTCTTTTGAACGGAATAAAGAGTCTTAATTAAAATTTCTAAGAGTGCATCACTTATAACTCATTAATCACATTAATTGGTGAGCTAACTCATTTGCATATTGAACATTTCCTGTATAATAACGTCACTTTCAGGAGTCTACCTTATACAACCTGTAGTTTTCTATGGAGACTTTGTTACGTGGGAAAAGGATATGTGGCCCTAATGTAAACTAACAACCAGATTCATCACCATGGTTAGCCATGGTGCCAGAATATGAAGTACAGCTCCACAGACCAGTGGACAGCGACCATAATACACAGGGTCAGCTCTGCTGCTGCACTGTAGTAGCATTCTAGTCTACTCATGATCATGAATTATATGTCATATATATATAGGAAAATCGCCGTTACATTGGGCTACGCTGCCTTCTCAATGTCCCGCCTATGGGTAACGTTAGGTCTATGAGAAAAGCGTGCCTTGATTTGCAACCCATGGATAAAATTCGGAACATTCACATTCGTTCCTTATGCGTTCGATTGGTCGGTACTGAACCGAATAATAGACGGCTGTAGCTTAGCAGTCAGTGTCCCCAAGCGGCCATTGGGCTTTTCTACAGTGATAAACATTCTCCAGAGTTGCGTCTAACTTGTGAAAGTCGACGTTGTGCTGATGCAGACACGCCCGTGCCACTTGCGCTCCAAGCAGGCAGGTCTGTGCTCTCAACCAATGTTGGCAACTTCAATGGAGGATTCAACTGACGTAGCTATGTGTGGCCCATGTGTTCTGTATTCAAGCACCTTTTGATTTGAATGCCCACACAGCTTCAGTGGTTGTAGCCAAGCAACACAAACCTATGATAATGAATGCAGAATGCTTGCTGCTTCTACAGACACAGACCGGCCTTGAACCAATCTATTCTCTGACTTCATTCCCTCTGGTAATTTGATTACACACATCACGTAGCAATAGCCTAATTAGTGCCCATTACAACGAATCCATACAAGGGTAAGTATTCCTTAGGAATAAATCCTTATAGGAAGCTACATGACTCTCTCCACCACACAGATTAAATTCCAAACCAGGTGAATAACCCAATACTGCGAAAGGTCAATTGAAACCCTTGTGTGTTATTAGGCTACAATGTCAACCATCTCATATGAAAATTAATATGAGTCTTCTATCAACATACAAAAATCGTATTATTTTGGCTGCATTACCCAAGCTGCTGTTGTCTCACAGCACTAGTTGTAGGCTACAGCCTACTATTTATCATCTTGATAGCGTGCTTTTGCACCTATACAGATGTAGGCTACAGGCTACGTGACTTAAATGAGCAAAACCATTCAACAAAACTGGTCCAGAACATCAAACGCTATTTATATCATAATGCAATTAGTCAGGCAATACTTTAGATTGAATAGCCTATGTGGCATGAACGCATTAATAGCCTATAGCCTATACTGAAACATAGCAGATTAGTTTCTGTTATTCAAAATAGCATCACCTGAACATTATATACCTAACATGATATCTGTAAGCACTGCACACAATATCAAATCATCCACCAAAGTGTGAGGCCGAAAAAAGTGTATACCACAACACTAATTAGCTTTTTATTGAGCATGCAATTGCTATGATCAAATAAAATACATGACTGACTTACCTTTACCAGTGTCATTAACAAGGTACGCCGCGGATGTTTAGGGGTAGACACATGGGCGTTATTTCCACTGTTCAAGCATTGTCTTACTGAAGCATTTCTAATCGAAGAGTGAAATTAACGAGAAAGGTAGTAACCAACTTTAACTTAAGAAATTGGTCGCGAAATTTTTAGGCGAAGTCCTTTCTTAAACCATCATTATAAAAAATCCAGTGACCGAGACAAATGTCATGGGAAAGATATCTCCCTGTTACCTACATCGGGTTAAAACCCCACCTTAATCCCAATACAATCCAAGTGAGACAGAAAAAGATATGCAAACGAAAAACCGAATCCGAAATCCAGAGCTATCGTCCCAGGAAAGTGTCGGAGTAGCCTGTCAAATGAGCCTTACCGCTTTGAATAAGAAACGTTGGACTGCATTAGAGGTATACTCATATAGTGCAATATGCATGACCCAATATTGGCATTATGAATGATCAAGGTAGAAAGCCATGCAGTTAAGGATCCTTTGAAGCATTAGGTTGGCAGGCTAGTGTTTTTGAACAGACGCGAATGGAACAGACGCATTGGGGTTTGTGTTAAATACAGCCACGCCGTTTCTGCTATTCTGCTTATCTAAAAGTCTGAGATGGTCGTGAAGGTCGACGACTACAATGACAGCCTAGAATAGATAACCAGTATTTATTTTATTTCTGATAATCAAATCAAGGTTGCCAAACATACCGCTCTCCTTGATAATGTTGGTAGTTAACTTCCCTTGTCGTTTGAAGGAATACCACCCACGCATAGTTTAAAACGTGTATTTTTCTTGATAGCCAATATATGCTTACCCACGCGAACAATTAGTTTTCATACATGGCTTGCTTCTTTGTCCACTCGTTCAGCAAAAACAATGCGGTCGATTTTTCCGGACAAGGTAGTGGCAGAATGAATCCTGCTTCATTCCATAGAGCAAGCAGGCAAGATTTTGCAATGCGTCTCTACTCAACAACATAACACTTGCGTAATAGGAGGATCACGACTGATAGGCTTACAAATGAATATATATTTCCTCACCATGATGCCTTGAACAGATGCAGAACAGAGAAAATCTTTACAAAGTGGCCCATAGACGAATTCATGTTATACGAAGAACATTACTTTGCGACACATTCGCTATGACAAGCACAGCATTGCAGCAATGTGATGTCATTTAATTTAAGGTAATACACCAAACAATGCGTATTCTGGTATCGGAGGGGCTGTTGATTAGGGTCTCTAATTTCTGGAGAGTTTTATCCGTATTTGTGGGATGCCAGAGTGACATGGGATGGGACTTCAGGATGGGCTGGCTGTTGTGACCAGCACATAATGAGAAATTGCGTGGGGGGTTGTCTGAATGCCAGTTGAGCTGAACTTTATCAAATTATTGTTTTTCACATGATCACCCCTTTCTACGTCACTCTCCACCTAATCCATATCTAATGGAATGTTGTTGGAACAAATAGAACACTGAATCTTTATTTTAGAGTTTTAAACCTACCCCTGTAAGGAAAATGTGGTTGAGAAAAGTAAATTGATCAGGATCAGGATTACAGTAACACCTCCATAATGCTCTCTTAAGGTTGTTTTCACATATAGTCCTTTTTAAAATAACCGATCTCAGTCATCTTTAAAGTGAACTGGGGTAAAAAATGCTATAAAATAAAAAGCAAAAGTACTCAGTTCTCTTTGTATTAACACTGCCTTTGAATGAGAACTCAACTCTTTTGCCACTTCACCTATTTTGTGGACCTAGTCCATTCACATTGCTATGTTCAGAAAGTAACCAAGATATTTTTCCAACATGCACTCTGAGTTTTTACAAAGTGCAGGACAAGCCATTCAATCAGAATATGTTATATATACTAGATATACCTACTTACATTTTGGAAGCTAATAGATTGCATTTCATTAAAACATGAGACATAATAATTGTAATCAGAAGATACTATAACATGTACATTTAATTGCTAACATAATAAATAGCAATATAATAACTGCTGAATAAATAATGCTGTAATTGAAAATTGTACACCCAAGGTAGGCTACTGCCCCTTTAAGAGCTAGAATAGATTTTGTACCCTATGTTGTGATTCTCACCAAATAGGTTGTCTTCTCACACTATTCAAACCCCACAATCAATAAACAGTTTACGAAGATCTCTTAGCCTATAGATCACATATTGCAAACAAATAATCTGAACTAAAAACTCCACACATTTTGGAATTTCTGTGCGTCCTTGACAATCGCTAATCAATATCCAAAAACATTTGTTCACGCGAACCTGTACATCATCATCTTCTCTCTTTTGTGGCACCAATATGCTGGTTTATGGCAAGGGACACGGTGTTGCAGTAGTCTAGCGTGTGGTGCGGGAATAATGACAAGCGAACCTGGGGAGCTTTGCGTTCACGTTGCCCTAAAAAAGGGAACCCGATCTCGGAATTCAAGCGAACCGAACTCAGACCACCTCTCGAGATGGTCTCAGTTCGGTTCACTTCGGGGCTCTTTTGAGGGGTCCGAGTTCCTTTTGGAGTGTTCCAATTGCACAAAAAAATTAACCAAACCGCATTGAGTTCACAAAAATTGGCTGAGTGGGCCCAACTGTGAAAACACCCTAAGTCACCACGTAGTTCCTGACACACTTAGTCCTGTGCTGGATCAATGGAGCTGACCAAACAGTGCATGAAGAGACAACCTCGTGAATATCCACCCACCAGAAAAGCAATGGGTAATCCACTCAGGGCGGCAGAGTGAGATACCACCAGCCACATCATCTCATGGTTAAATGAATTGGGAGCATGTATAGTTGTGTGCTCTCTGCACTCTCTTTGTAAGAGGAGGAACATTATTCTGTCCAACTGAAAGTACTGCATCTGGAAAAGTTATTGATGCCTGTAAACCAGTTAAATGTAACAAACTGTATGGAATACAGAGGAAGTGCTGACTGAGGGAATGTTTCCTGTGGTGGTTAATCAAGTATTTTATATGTATACAGTTTTTAAAGTAATTTACCACAGAACTCAACACCCAAGTCCCAAGCGTAGGAAGATTATGGCAACAAAAAACCTCTGCCACTGTTGCCAGCTGGATTCATGAAAAAAGGCTTGCTGCTTTTACTGTAACTGCCATGACATATTATGACAGACATCAGGCCATGCTTATATGGCAAGCTTATAAGACATTTTATTACAATACTTCACACTTTGTGGTCATTATGTTTACATATAAAGGGTGTTTATCTAAAATATTATGATAATAACCTTTCAATAATTGACTTCAAAAGAAAGATCCAATGTTAGCAATCCAAGAAAGACCACTTGGGGTGTGTTTCTCATACTCACATACTGATTTGACCATAACAACCTAATATCCATCAACAAAATATCAATTGAATACTGTGATATTTTGCACAGTTTTAGTTTACTTGTTAATTGTTCATAATGACATGTTGTAAATGAGAGCAAACCCACCATGATTTAACATGCATGTATCTTTACCAACAGAGATAACCTTTGATCATCTGCATACTCAGAGTCTGTATAGCCTGCAGAATTTAAAGTCTATGAATATCTGTATGTTCATGGTGTAGATAAACGCATAGGGCTCATGCACTGCATACTGATAGAAATAGAAAGAGAGCAAAGGAGGAAAGCCAATCCACTATTTGTCAAGCTGCAACCCATGGGGCCAGGCTCCCTCTCCCAGTAATGCACTGTAAAAGTGATTGATTGGTATGATATTGAGAGATTGTCCATCTGAACTGTCATCATTCACCAACGTGATGAAATTACTGTGCACTGATCTTTGAAAGCGTAATCGCAGATTAGGTCAGTGCTATCCATCTATTCTAATACTGAAACTTGCCATTTCCTAAAGTGCAGATCATACAAGAGGTGAATACACACGCACAGATCCAGAACTCACCACCCAGACACTAATATCCTTAGAGGCTGTGCTTAATGTTCTGGAACATATTAGAAGTTGATGTTTCCTGGCCCGGGTACAGGTGCACATGTGCCTGATATGGGCAGGGTCCCAGTGTCCGGTCTGGATTGTGAAGTAACAAGCTCTGCTGGTCGGCAACTGCATAACAACTTAGAGGTGCCAAAAGCCCTGGTCCCAGATTCACAAAACCTTCTTAAGAATACATTTATTCTTAACTGTCATTGTTTCCTTAACTATAGACTTAAGAAGAAAGTTAAGCAAAGTTGCTATTCCTCAAAAAGTTTATTGGAAATGTTATTGCGCTATTTCTTATGTTTCTCCTTAAGCACAAAGTTAAGAAGAAATTAGATTCTTGAAAATAATGTTCTTGGAAATGTTTTTAATTCCAAGAAAGCTAAACCCTTGTCTTAAACTCAGGGCAGTGAGAGAAAAAGCTCATGAAAGCAATTGAACATGTTTAATTCACTCACAAATTTCATCTGAAAGTTTAAGTATTGATTATTTAAAACTCAAGAACATGTTTTAGAACAGTGAGCTAACATGATTGCCATTGCTAGCTAAATAGCTAGCTAAACCGGTTGCCTAGCAACAAACATTTTAAGAAGCGTCTTAAGAAGATATTTGAGAAGCTCGTAAGAAAATCATTCAATCTTAAGATATTGTTGAGGAATTGCACTTACAAACTATCTTATGAACTTCAAAAAAATTATCTTAAGACGCTTCTTAAGTTTTTGCGTAAGAAGCGTTTTGTGAATCTGGGCCCTTGTCTGTCCTAGAAAGCCAGAACGGCCAAACAAATGTTTTTAGATGGCAGTTTTGGCCTCTAAAATGTGTTTATTATTATCAAGTTCCCTCCCCACTATTAATTATTTTAAAGTTTGCTACAAATCGAGAAATGTTATGAAATAGTGATCCATTCTGACTACTACGCTTGTCGACACACAGGACTAATTGCTGACACAGACCAATCACGGGCCGGCAGGCTACAAGGAGGCTCGTGCCACTCACCGCTCTGCTCAGGAGACAATATAGGATATATTAGATGTTTTTATTAATGTTAACGCAGGTAACATCTGTTGAACACTGTAACTCATACCACATACCATGTGATAAATCTTATTATAAATCAGCATGAAACACATGCGCCATCGGGAGTTTTCCATAGGAATACGTGGCGTTATCACTATATGGTTTTAATGTCTATGGATATGGGTCCAGCTCAAAATGCAATTTTTGACACAACATAGTTGGCCTCGCTACTGTTAGTACAAATGGCTTAGATCAAATTCCATTAAGAACACTGTAGTCCCCAATTCCTATCTGGTGAGTGAGCCCAAAGGAGCCCTAATCGAATGCTCGATCAGTTCCTGTACCCATGCTCTCCTGTGTAGGCCTTTGTGGCTTGAATGATGATCAGTGTTATTTTATTCAGGTACAGTGGGGAGAACAAGTATTTGATACACTGCCAATTTTGCAGGTTTTCCTACATACAAAGCATGTAGAGGTCTGTAATTTTTATCATAGGTACACTTCAACTGTGAGAGACGGAATCTAAAACAAAAATCCAGTAATTTGCATTTTATTGCATGACATAAGTATTTGATCACCTACCAACCAGTAAGAATTCCGGCTCTCACAGACCTGTTCGTTTTTCTTTAAGAAGCCCTCCTGTTCTCCACTCATTACCTGTATTAACTGCACCTGTTTGAACTCGTTACCTGTATAAAAGACACCTGTCCACACACTCAATCAAACAGACTCCAACCTCTCCACAATGGCCAAGACCAGAGAGCTGTGTAAGGACATCAGGGATAAAATTGTAGACCTGCACAAGGCTGGGATGGGCTACAGGACAATAGGGCAAGCAGCTTGGTGAGAAGGCAACAACTGTTGGCGCAATTATTAGAAAATGGAAGAAGTTCAAGATGATGGTCAATCACCCTCGGTCTGGGGCTCCATGCAAGATCTCACCTCGTGGGGCATCAATGATCATGAGGAAGGTGAGGGATCAGCCCAGAACTACACGGCAGGACCTGGTCAATGACCTGAAGAGAGCTGGGACCACTGTCTCAAAGAAAACCATTAGTAACACACTACGCCGTCATGGATTAAAATCCTGCAGCGCACGCAAGGTCCCCCTGCTCAAGCCAGCGCATGTCCAGGCCCGTCTGAAGTTTGCCAATGACCATCTGGATGATCCAGAGGAGGAATGGGAGAAGGTCATGTGGTCTGATCCAGAGGAGGAATGGGAGAAGGTCATGTGGTCTGATGAGACAAAAATAGAGCTTTTTGGTCTAAACTCCACTCGCCGTGTTTGGAGGAAGAAGAAGAATGAGTACAACCCCAAGAACACCATCCCAACCGTGAAGCATGGAGGTGGAAACATCATTCTTTGGGGATGCTTTTCTGCAAAGGGGACAGGACGACTGCACCGTATTGAGGGGAGGATGGATGGGGCCATGTATCGCGAGATCTTGGCCAACAACCTCCTTCCCTCAGTAAGAGCATTGAAGATGGGTCGTGGCTGGGTCTTCCAGCATGACAACGACCCGAAACACACAGCCAGGGCAACTAAGGAGTGGCTCCGTAAGAAGCATCTCAAGGTCCTGGAGTGGCCTAGCCAGTCTCCAGACCTGAACCCAATAGAAAATCTTTGGAGGGGAGCTGAAAGTCCGTATTGCCCAGCGACAGCCCCGGAAACCTGAAGGATCTGGAGAAGGTCTGTATGGAGGAGTGGGCCAAAATCCCTGCTGCAGTGTGTGCAAACCTGGTCAAGACCTACAGGAAACATATGATCTCTGTAATTGCAAACAAAGGTTTCTGTACCAAATATTAAGTTCTGCTTTTCTGATGTATCAAATACTTATGTCATGCAATTAAATGCAAATTAATTACTTAAAAATCATACAATGTGATTTTCTGGATTTTTGTTTTAGATTCCGTCTCTCACAGTTGAAGTGTACCTATGATAAAAATTACAGACCTCTACATGCTTTGTAAGTAGGAAAACCTGCAAAATCGGCAGTGTATCAAATACTTGTTCTCCCTACTGTATATAGACTATTCAATAATACCGTGATGAGCCATCGTTTAGGAGCTGCAGGAACAAAAACACCATTATGGTACGTTGAATGGTGGTGATGGTCATATATCTATTTCTGTATCTCAGTGAGCACATTATTGAATCACTCCAACAACATACAGTCCCTTGTGCGAGATGTTCGTCTTAATGCAACATAAACCTCCTATCCTAATGACGAGAGCATAAAGCCTCCCTGTGTTTTTCACTATAACAGCCTGTAATTGGCTTGTCAGCAGCGATGTTCACACCCAGAAGAAATACATCCTCAGAGAGAACAGAACAGTGTGTATCCTCCAAGGTCAGCCTGACTGGATGTGGTCCTATGTGTTCTGATTATTTTTGTCTGTGGGTTAGCACATGCCTCAAAACCCTGGTGGATAAATACAAATCTCAATGGTGTTTTTCAATAGGATCATTAAAAGATTCATTATCCATATTATGCTTGATCTGTACGGGCAGTCAACAGGGTTTCCTGGCTTTTGTTGCTGCCTCAGCCTACAACTGGGGCTAAGCATGTGACATAGTGCTAATGACTCAGACACACAAATTAAAACTGTAGCTACTGCAATACAAATTACCCACAACAGATACTTAACACGTTTTCCATTTAGATTTAATATGCCATTTAGCAGACACTTTTATCCAAAGCAATTTACCTGCACATGCTATATGGGCGGGGACCAGGCATGCATACATTTTTTACATTTGGGTAGTCCCGGGAATCGAATCCACTATCCTGTTGTTGCAAGTGAGCTCTACCAATTGAGCTACAGAGGACCACACATCTGTACTATTCTGTTGTTTTTATTTTTATTTTATTATTCTTGTTTATTGATTGCTTCTATTGTGTTACTAATTGTGTGATTCAGTGATTATGGCTCAATTACATTAAATAAGCTCTGCCTCACAGTGACGCCATGTGCTGATTTTAACAAACCATAAGCCTAATCAAGTGTTGATTTAATTTGTTTTAATGCATCGCTCAAACAACATTGATGCAATATATATATATATATATATATATATATATATATATATATATATACCTCATTCATTTTAAATAACGAAACAGCAACAGAAGGTGTATTCAGTTGATGGTATGGTTCATCAATTACTTTGTTTTGAATTACCTTTCCACACATATTGTGTTTTAATTCTGCCTCCCAAGTGGAGCCAAAGGTCAGATTCTGAAGTAGGCAGACAGAGAGAAGAAGTCCGGATCACTATCTGAGGGGAAAATCTCAGCACTACATTTTTCAAAGTACCATGGCAACCGGGCAGTCAAAATAATTTTGATGAGAGCAGCAGGGAAGGAGAGGCTGATGACAAGGGAGACAATTTGCTACCCCAATTGCAACAGCAACAGAGCCTGATTACACACACAAGTATTTTGCCATAGTTCTTATCTAGACTAGCAAAAACACTGTTATCTTCTGCTTTCATCCTATCACAATAGTCCCTCTATCAAAGAAGTCTGCAGCATCTTGATTTCCCTTAGATGAAGTACTCAGTTCAGGTTGCTGTTGCATCAAGTACACTGAGACAGCAACTGAAGTGTTGGCATAGCGATGGAAGGTGGATACTGAGATGTGATTGGCATGAAAACCTGCACATGCTACTGTAAATGGGCGGGGACCAGGCAGTGCTTTTTGAGAAACCCAATTTCACATCGCATTGGGTGGAAGTGGCAATCAGCATAATGGTCCAGCTGTCTATCTTGGACAGCCGTTCTCTTACACATCCAATCTCACTGCTCAGTGCTCGGCAAACAGAATGCTGTCTTGACAAATATAATCACACACAACACTGAGATCCAGAGACCGTCTGTCAGCACAGAGCCGGCTGAACAAATATCACACACACCCACGGTTAATTTAAACACCTTTTACACAAGTCAATAGTATACAACCCTCCACTGAATATTATCAGTTGATGACTTCTTCAGTGGAAACACACGCTTGGTAAAAGTCCCCCTCCATAAACATTTTGACAGGAAACAACATTAGCATTTGTTAACATTCATGAACAGTTGTTTCATGTGTCGTGTCTGTGACAACTTAATTTGCATTGAAGTTAACACACTGAGCCTCCCTGACTGGTGATGCCATATGGATTGAAGGTTGCATGAATATGTACACCTGATGTTACATGAAGAGAGCGTAGGGCGCATAAAGACCTTATGTCAAATAAGTTATACCTATTACTGTGTCATCCCATCACATGTTGCACCTTCATACCTGCAGTAACATTTCTTCAAGAACATCAAAATACAGTGCATTTCTGTGTTTACTTGGCTGTACCACCCACAGTGAAAACAGGCCTTCTGTGGTTGTATGTAATTGTAACAGTTGTAGCCATCTGTACTAATATTTAAATGATGTTACAACCTCTAGTTAAGTGCTTATTATCTGCTAACTCAAAATTCTGAGAAAGATATTTTAAGGTCAGACCAGAAAAGCGAGAGGAAATCCACATCTTATTGAAATGTAATCTCATCAAAATGCCAAAATCCAAATGGCATTAAGGCTTAGAGAGGTGCTACTAATAAGTGAGCTACGTAACTTCATTCCCTAAGATCGCAGATTGAGCTGGAGGGTGAGAGAAAGTTTACTGATGTAGGATCTTAATTTGATGCAGGAAATGTAAAACTTGTAGTGTATTTGAGGTTTAAAAAGGCTTCTGAAGTTGGGAATTTTCACATTTAAATTTCAGACTTCATTTTCCCTTATGAAAAATGTATCAAGGCCTACAAAAATGTCCATTAATTATAATACACATAATAATTAAAATGTCTTGTTACTGCAGGATTATTCTCCTGCTGTAGCAAACTGGCTCAAATTAAGATCCTACATCTGTAGTTGATTAGATAAATGTGGGGGCTGCCTATGTACTGAGCTGGTGGAAGGGAGCTTCAAGGTTCCTCATGGTAGTTTTATGGACCAGTAGAATAGATGAGTGTTAGGGTTCAGTGGCTGTATGGAATAGAGGGGAGCAAGGTGAAGGTACAGGAGGATGCTGGCTAACAGGGTAATGCTACGGTGACAGAGGGCCCTACCTGGGAGCAGAGCAGCCCTGATCTCTTATACCCCGGGCGGCTAGTCAGGGTCAGGGATGACTCTTTGATGGAGGAGTGTGTTATCAGTGCAGGCAGGCTAAATCACTGGTTGAGCAAAGGTTACAGCCACTGGTCTGTTCCTCCGCCTGGGAGGGCAAGTGGGTGAGTGACAAAGCAGGCTGAATCACAGGGGAAAAGCTCAGTGGTGGAGGACGGGTGGAGGACGGTGACTTTATCCCCCCCTGGGCTAAGGCTGTGATTTATACATTACTAACGCTCAATGATGCAATGCAAAATCAAATCAAGCAAGTGTATAATGAGACGTGTAATCTGTGAACAGCAACAAGCTTCCTGTGGTTGATTGTGGGAGTGTAAGCAATTATGAAAGAGATGGAATCTTTTTAACTCCTGGCAAAAACAACTCCTTTTTCAAGCTTGGTATTGAAGTCATAACTCAGTATATTCCTGTGCTCACCGTGTGTACAGAAATAGAGATGCCAGTGAAACATTTTCACCTTCTCACAGTCATTTGTAAACAATACAAGAGTGGTAACAGAGCACATTTAGAATTTTTACAGTGAGCTTGCATGGAACTAGAATAGAATGGTCTTCCGATGTCTGTTTAGTAAACAGTGAAAAATGAAGGTAGGTACCATCGTGCTCTGCCTTAAACTTAAATAGTCGTAGTTGGTGCATAAAACCAATAAACAATTAAATCCAAAAGTGAGTTGTTCTCACGATTATTATTATTTTTCTTTTTTTAAATGTTATTTACAGCAGGCAGGCTTGGCAAACATGAAATTATATTCATTACTATCACTTTCTAAGTGTTGAAATGTTTCCTACTTAACGTTTACATTTTAGTCATTTAGCAGACGCTCTTATCCAGAGCGACTTACAGTTAGTGAGTGCATACATTATTTTTATTTTTTCATACTGGTCCCCCGTGGGAATCGAACCCACAACCCTGGCGTTGCAAACGCCATGCTCTACCAACTGAGCTACATCCCTGCCGGCCATTCCCACCCCTACCCTGGACGACGCTGGGCCAATTGTGCGCCGCCCCATGGGTCTTAAGCGTTCTGAAACACTTTACATGTTGCTCTTATACCTGAGTAGTAACACTGTAATTACTATAGTAACAACATTGTACTTTAGTAATTGCATTGTAAACTGTACTTTTGTAATTGCACAAGAGGAATAAAGAACAGTCTCATTCCGCTTGTATAATAACCAAAATATCCCATTACTATGCAATACCCTATATTCTACTACTGTAATACTATGTTTACTAAAAATGATGTTCTCGTGCTGAAGCCCACTGTATCCCTATCTTTACTGGGCCTCAGATGACAGACAGATTTTGAAAGGATATTTGTCTTCTTTCAACTGGCTCTTAGACAGCACTCTCTAAAACTACTACTCTAGTAATTGCCGATCCTAATTCAGATGATCTGGTGTAAGGGTTGGTGTAAGGTGTGACCCAGATGAGGTGCAGGATAGACAGTAGGCAGTAGGCAAGGATGGTGAAACAAGGATCTTTACTGGTGGTCCAAAAGCCAGGATACAAAACAACGGACTATACAAGAAAACAAATGAGGAGCACATAGGTCTCCAAAAAACAGGCTGACAACAAACAATACGAAATACTAACTCTGACTGGAAAAACACATTGACACAGGGAGAACACTTCTCGAGTACCTGTGACTCTGTCACGTGATCTGAAACTGATACGTACTGCTTGACATTAAGGAACTAGCAGAGAAAACTGAGCAACGGAATACAGGGAAGTGAGGGCATAAATACACAGGTGAATCAGATAGACAACAGGTGACACCAATAGGAAGATGATTAGTCCCGACTGCGAGTGAGGAGGTGCCTAAGGTTGTCGGAGGATGACACCTAGTGGGTCGCTCCAGAACTGCGACCCACTCCTGTAACAATCTGGGCCTGGTAATACATTAGACTATGCAGGGTTCCATCAGTACAGCTGTCCAACAGGGAGACAAGCTGTTTCAGAGCCCTTTACTCCATCACTGCTATGGAAATACAAGTCAGTCATAAAACGTATCCTGCTTCACACACCCAGAAAATAGTGAATTCTTGGGATCTTTCTGTCTTACAATTGTCCAACACAATCTCACACTCAATTCGTGCAAATATGTACATAAAGCATTTTAGCAGATTTGGTGCGTTTTTGTGTGGTTTAATTTGTGTGAAAAGACAAAAAATTTTGTGCGACTTAATTCGTAGGAAAATACACACATTTTTGTGCAACTTAATTCATAGGAAAATAATGTTTTTAGGGGCAAACTTCGGGAGCAATCTTTTGAAAATTATTATAGCAATGCATGGTGGGCAATGGTGTTCTACAATGCCTTTTTTTTTGTGTCCCACATTTATTTATATATACATAAAAAAACATGTTAACAACCCAAAATTGTTAATCAACCAGGTTGTCACCGAAATAATTGTAATATAATAGTAGCCTTACGAGTTTTTTTTAAAATTAATGCCAATTTTGTTTTCTATGCTTATTTTTGCTTAATATTTCGGTATGCTAGTGCACTTGTAGTCAGAAAATCAATTTTTTCATGTAGGCAAAAGTAGGCCTACACGATTTTCTTCATAACGCATTTAATACAAGGCTCCACTTTTTCGTGTACATTACTCAATTTCTTTCATAATGCATTTTATACAAGGCTATGTTGAATTTTGGAGATAAAAATACACATTTATCTGTTTTTTGTGGTATCGATGAAGGTATTTGATTGGGAAATGGGGATACATGTTTATGATGGGAAATTATAATACACACCATAATACACACACACACGTACACAAACACTTACACACATACACACACACTCACTTTGTTTGTACTCATGTTATAGCCAACTCTTGACTTTGGTATGAATTATTTTTTATACAATATTTGTATCTAGTTGTCATGTATTCATTATCTTAACTTGTTAAATGTTTGTAGTTTGCATGTTTCAGTAATGATTCATATGGTTAAATAGTCGTAAAGCTCTGCTTGATTTGGCTGTTGGTATATTTGGCTTTTATATACATATTCTGTATTTCCACTGAAGAAAGCAATAATTAATCAACACGCTACTGTAAATAAATGGACACTACCTGGTAATTGCTCTCCGTAATAAGTGGTGAGAAATGCTCAGTCTGAAGCCATTCAGCTATGGGTTCCACAGCCCTATTATAATGATACAAGTTATATCAGCTTAAAAGGGGTTTATTTACAACCTCTGGGGTATAACATGTTGGGCAAAGTGGTGTAGGAGAGTCTGACATATAACCCCTAACTTGAGTTCAGTCTTCGTTCTTCATGACTGGGAAAGGCCTTGAATCTAGGTCGTAGAAAATCCTACATCCATCTCATTAGATCAGAACACGATGGATCAACAGTGATTCATATTACTGGTTTGCATAATAAAAAAAGGATAGTTGTGTTTTGCTGCATAACACACATTATTTGTCTACCTATATGATGTTGATCATTGTCAGGTTATTTTATATATAAGCTTCAGTAACAAAATAACACCATGGTTGTAATAACACTTTAAACAGGTAGTTTGTAAATGTGTAGAATATGTTTGTTTTGGGTCCACACTGGTAAGTTAACTTATGTAAATTAGACAGTCACAGAGGATTTTCTTCTGAATAACTGGTCAGGGTATAGCACTTTCCATTCAGCTTCAGGCAACTTTGATGTAAGGCTTGATCACTAGATATATCAATGTAATTACACCCAACACAATGTTGGAAAACAGAATGCTTCCCACCACTAGATCACATAACTAGACGTGAGCTGGACGTGATCCCAACGCTGCCACCAATGTAGCGGAAGAAAGTGAAAGCTGCAACAAGGGACTCTAACCAGGGCTCATACGTGGCAAAGTGAGCTCGAACGCCCGTTGTCATGAAAGCCTAGTAGGCCTCTGGGCAGAGGCAGTAGGCCTACAATGCTGGCATATGCCTTGTTACAATAGCTTAAGTATATAACATGATTGACATGACTGTAATAATCATCATGAAATGGCCTTGGAAGTGCCATAAGTGTAAGCCAACATAATTCATTATTTTACATTAACCTGTTTAACTGCATTGATGTGGCTTAATTGATCATAGTCCAGACTCGTTATAGTTGCAAATTCCATGCAGTTGCACCAGGGGAATTTAAACCAAACAGATTTCTGTTTCCCCATATTTATTGATGAATTAATTTCCCATCATGAAAATGTATCCCCATTCATACAGCTTTTTATTCCAATCTGGCAACCCTTATAAAATCCGACATAGCGGCAGTATCCCAAAGTATTAAGCTAAAACTACTATTATATTATAAGTATTTCGGTGACAACCTGGTTGATTAACAGTATTGGGTTGTTAACATGCTTGTTTTTTTTATAAAACACCATTGCCCAAAATGCATTGCTACAATAACTTCCAAAAGATTGTTCTGAAGTTTGCCCCCACAAAATGTATTTTCTTATGAATGAAGTCCCACAAAAATGTGTATTTTTCTACGAATTAAGTAGCACAAAATGTTGGGTCTTTTCACACGAATTAAGCCACACAAAAACGCACGAAATCTGCTGAAATACTTTTTGTACATATTTGCATTAATTGATTGTGAGATTGTGTTGAACTGTCATATAAGTTTATGAAACTTCATCAACTCCCCTCTGACCTGGATCATACCGTTTTCTTGATGTTGCTAGTTATGCAAAATGCAAAAGAGGAGTTGGTGCAGTTGTTAGCAGAAAGAGAGAAAGCGCTCCCTCTCTCGTTATACAGTAGAGCAGCGTGTGCAAAAAGTTCCCTGACTGACAATGAACCTAGGCTTCACACTGCTGCATTTGACAGTCCTTTATCGAGGAATCCCGAGTTGGACAGCGGTGCTTCAGGTCACACAGCTGCTGTTGCTCTTTCTGCAGTGCCGCGGCGCGTGCACACAGGAAGAGGCAGAGCGCTAAATAGCTGGGAGAGGCGGAGCCACCCGGAGCCCTGTGGGCCTCCGCAGCAACTTCAATAGATAACAGTCAGTCCAATCAGACGTGTTTTGGCCTGTGGCACTTTTTCCTTTTCCGCCACCGTCATTATTACCACAGCCGGGATCCAGCCCCTCCGCTTTAATACACCATTAATTTCCCCTGGCGCCCATCATTAAATATTCAATAGCTACTGTTCTGCGGCTCCAACTGTGGATCACGCTGTTGAGGTTGTCTCCCTCCGTTCCTCCATTCAATATCATCATCAATGCTCAGACAGGCACCTCGACAAAGGTGGAACACAGTCTGCTTTTCGAGAGCTGGAACAGAACCTGCTGTGGTTGGGGATAGAGGGACAGAGTCACGATTCTTCATGCTTTGAAAAAAGGGAATTCTTTATTTGATCAAGTTAATGAACATGTCAAATTTTGAAGAGATTTCTGAACTGTGTAGAGAAACACTGTGGGGATATACAAGTCATCTTTGATTGTGTTGGTTTTATTCTATACACAATAATCTATTTCACACAGTGTGAGAGATTCTAACAATGCACTAAATGTTCTATTCAACCGCCTAACAACATACACTGAAAAAAAGGCAATTAGTACCAATTAATGAACTTTTAAATGTATTGAAAAGCCTGTCAAAATATGTTTTAGTTATAATTCAGTAAACCAATATAACTGTAGTAGGAAAGTGTTAACAGTTCAGAAAATAACTTGACAGAAAGACTAAGTCATAGGAAGGCCAGATAAGAAATAGGATAACTAGCTAGACTTTCAGGGTCTTGGTGTGTTTTACAGGAAGCAGTGAGAACCAACTGACAGGCCAGGTCATCATCTGATAATGCTTTCTCTTTCTGTGACTATTGTGCGGTCAGAGAGAAGACCAGAGTCACTGGAGCTTCATCCTAGAGTGGCAGTAACAATATAAGGTGACACATACTGTCTTACCAGTGGTAATGGCTGCCTTCCCTCCACTGCCAACACTCAACTTGCCTGTTAGTGTGACTGGATGTTCTCAAGGGTGACTAGATGAACACACTATAGGGTAATGAAGTTAGGAGATTATGCCTGAGACATTGTCTAAGTTGCTTTAAGTGTCAATTCTTGACGTCACATGGCAACAGAATGAGGCTCTGACTAACTGTAATGGAAAATATATTGTATTAGCCGAAAGTACAATGTCATGTTTGGCCTCCCGAGTGGCGCAGTGGTCTAAGGCAGTGCATCGCAGTGCTAGCTGTGCCACTAGAGATCCTGGTTCGAATCCAGGCTCTGTCGTAGCCTGCCGCGACTGGGAGACCCATGGGGCGGCGCCCAATTGGCCCAGGGTAGGGGAGGGAATGGCTGGCAGGGATGTTGGTAGAGCATGGTGTTTGCAACACCAGGGTTGTGGGTTCGTTTCCCAAAGGGGGGCCAGTAAAAAATATAATGTATGCACTCGCTAACTGTAAGTTGCTCTGGATAAGAGCATCTACTAAATGACTAAAATGTAAATGTAATGCATTCTCCTGTAGACTGAGTCTCTGTACTGTAGACTGTCAGCAGAAAAGTAAATGTAGATTTGGGTCAGGATGAAAGGCCAGTCTCAATATCACATAATAGGCATAATGAGTGAACCTCAAGTTGTATGAAGTGCAGCCATTTCAGGTCTAAAGCCTTCGCAATGTGTAAATTCACATAACTTCTTTGCATTTCCTTACCATTACTTACAGTTGAAGTCGGAAATGTACATAAACTTAGGTTGGAGTCATTATAACTCGTTTTTCAACCACTCCACATATTTCTTGTTAACAAACTATAGTTTTGGCAAGTCGGTTAGGACATTGTGCATGACACAAGTAATTTTTCCAACAATTGTTTACAGACAGATTATTTCACTTATAATTCACTGTATCACAATTCCAGTGTGTCAGAAGTTTACATACACTAAGTTTAAACAGCTTGGAAAATTCCAGAAAATGATGTCATGGCTTTAGAAGCTTCTGATAGGCTAATTGACATCATTTGAGTCAATTGGAGGTGTACCCGTGGATGTATTTCAAGGCCTGCCTTCAAACTCAGTGCCTCTTTGCTTGACATCATGGGAAAATCAGAAGAAATCAGCCAAGACCTCAGAAAAAATTTTGTAGACCTCCACAAGTCTGGTTCTTCCTTGGGAGCAATTTCCAAACGCCTGAAGGTACCACGTTCATCTGTACAAACAATAGTACGCAAGTATAAACACCATGGGACCATGCAGCCGTCATACCGCTCAGGAAGGACACGCGTTCTGTCTCCTAGAGATGAACGTACTTTGGTGCGGAAAGTGCAAGTCAATCCCAGAACAACAGCAAAGGACCTTGTGAAGATGCTGGAGGAAACAGGTACAAAAGTATCTATATCCACAGTAAAACAAGTCCTATATCGACATAACCTGAAAGGCCGCTCAGCAAGGAAGAAGCAACTGCTCCAAAACCGCCATAAAAAAGCCAGACTACGGTTTGCAACTGCACATGGGGACAAAGATCGTACTTTTTGGAGAAATGTCCTCTGGTTTGATGAAACAAAAATAGAACTGTTTGGCCATAATGACCATCGTTATGTTTAGAGGAAAAAGGGGGTTGCTTGCAAGCCGAAGAACACCATCCCAACCGTGAAGCACGGGCGTGGCAGCATCATGCTGTGGGGGTGCTTTTCTGCAGGAGGGACTGGTGCACTTCACAAAATAGATGGCATCATGAGGAAGGAAATTTATGTGGATATATTGAAGCAACATCTCAAGACATCAGTCAGGAAGTTAAAGCTTGGTCGCAAATGGGTCTTCCAAATGGCAAAATGGCTTAAGGACAACAAAGTCAAGGTATTGGAGTGGCCATCACATAGCCCTGACCTCAATTCTATAGAAAATGTGTGGGCAGAACTGAAAAAGCGTGTGCGAGCAAGGAGGCCTACAAACCTGACTCAGTTACACCAGCTCTGTCAGGAGGAATGGGCCAAAATTCACCCAACATACCTGAAACGTTTGACCCAAGTTAAACAATTTAAAGGCAATGCTACCAAATATTAATTGAGTGTATTAAACTTCTGACCCACTGGGAATGTGATGAAAGAAAGAAAAGCTGAAATAAATCATTCTCTCTACTATTATTCTGACATTTCACATTCTTAAAATAAAGTGGTGATCCTAACTGACCTAAAACAGGGAATTTTTACTAGGATTAAATGTCAGGAATTGTGAAAAACTGAGTTTAAATGTATTTGGCTAAGGTGTATGTAATCTTCCGACTTCAAACTGGATGTATTATGTGCAATGCTAACATCAAAGTTTCAATTTTTGGAGATGAATGAATTAAAGTCTGGTTTTATCAGGACATAGCTTCACACGGTGCTACTTTCTTCTCTTTATGGCGTGACTCAGTTGATGTTCCTCCTCACAGTCCATGGATACTTCTGCAGGGGAGAGCTTCATATACTGTCAAGATTACAGGCTCAAGGTCTAGCTCATGCTGTGAGTTCATGAATTCCACATCTGAGAAGCCAAGCCACTGGAGGTACTCTGTGAGTAGAAAAAACTGAATGAAAGAGACTTGTACAGCACAGTCTGACCACACATACAGACAGCCTAATGCTAAAATATAGATCCCTTGGCTAGTGTCCAGGAGCATAACATTTACATTTACATTTAATACATGGGTCTTCAAATTTAATCTACACTCACAATGCCCATTCAACAACAATCTCCAGATATTCACTGATATTACAAACAAGCATATCTACATAGACATATACTACTGTACATCTTCCATAGTGGTATAGGAATATGGCATTTTTGCCATTCATTGTTATGGATGAAAGATAAGTCTGTCGTTATAAGGCTGCTTCTACACCAAATGGAACATAACAATTCAATTTGTGAAAATATACTATTCTTGGCCTTAACAGCTGTACTGTGCACTCACAGGCTGGCTTCTTTGTGCCATTGTCAGGTTCACTCTCTTACATTAAATGAAACACTTTGTCTAAAACACTCTCTCTAAATTGAAATTCTTATCAATGTTCCTGCTGCTCTACTGAAAGATTAATAAATATTGGAGTTTCTCGTTTCCATGATTACTTGTTAACCCTCAATGAATTTGGTGTTGCGTTTGATGTTGTCAGTTGCCACAGTGGAAATTGCCACAGCAAAAGTTCAAGATAAAAGGTATTAAAGTTGCTTTGGATGTTTTTATGTGACAGTATAGAGAAGTAGCATTTTCAGTAGTGTCCTCTTGCTACCCTTACTAACAGCTGATCTGTGAGTCAAAATGTGTTTTTGTCTTCTACTCGGGTGAAACTTTTGAAATCTGTCTAGTGATTATTCCGTTGATTTAATTGTCCTCCTTTAATGAAAATCTCTCCACAGCTCATTACCAGAATACACATTAGTTAAACTGCAACAGAGACACAAAAACGTGCTAAGGCTGATGAAACAGTCAAATGAAAAGCCTTAGGGACATGTGGGTTTATTTGTATTATTAATGAATTACAACAACAGTTACATATAGATGTGCTTTCTATTACCGTAGGCTGCCACCACCTTCAGAACCAAAACAAGACACTGTACCTGATCATAGGTGTGACGTTCTGGCTCCGGGACTCTTAGTAGTGAGCCAGGGTTGTCATTTTCATTTGGGTGTAGTTCTATGTGGGATCTAGTTGTTTCATTTCTATGTTTGGTTTTGATGTTGATTTAGTCATATGACTCCCAATCGGAGGTAACGAGTGTCAGCTGTCGGCTCGTTATCTCTGATTGGGAGCCATATTTATACTGTGTGGTTTCACCTTGGTTTTGTGGGTTTTTGTTTCCTTGTTGCTGTTAGTCATTATCAGTATTGAACTTCACTTTCGTCATATTTGGTTTGTTGTTTTGATCGTGGTTTCTTTATAATAAAGTCTACGATGTTCGCTCAACACGCTGCGTATTGGTCCGTTTCCTCAGACGATCGTGACAGAAAAACCCACCATAAAAGGACCAAGCAGCGTGTCCAGGAGCAAAGAGACTGGACATGGGAGGAGGCGCCTGGTAAGGAGATCGAGAGGCTGGCGATGGCCCAGGTGGGCAAATCGTGGTCCTGGGAGGACATGCTCGGGGGCAAGGGACCTTGGGGGAAGATCAAGGCCCTGGCGAGAGAGGAGCAACGACGTCAGCAGGGTCATCGTTGGAAGGACGAGAGGCAACCCCAAAAAGTTTTTTGGGGGGGGCACATGGCTTGGGCGGCTGGGCAGCAGGAGGCTGCCACAGGGAGACGTGGAGAGAAGGCTATCGGATTACGGGAGCCATTGGCGAGTAGAGGAAGGGAAGTTGTTGCGGCACGGCGTGAGAGACTGATGTGTGTTACCAGTCCGGTCCGGCCCGTTCCTGATCCCCAGTTAAAGCCAGTGGTGTGTGTTCCCAGTACGGACCGGCCTGTTCCTACTCCACGCATCAAGCCCACGGTGTGCGTCGCCAGTCCAGCCCGGCCTGTTCCTGCTCCACGCACAGAACCTACGGTGTGCGTCGCCAGCCCAGCCCGGCCTGTTCCTGCTCCACGCACAGAACCTACGGTGTGCGTCGCCAGCCCAGCCCGGCCTGTTCCTGCTCCACGCACAGAACCTACGGTGTGCGTCGCCAGCCCAGCCCGGCCTGTTCCTGCTCCACGCACAGAACCTACGGTGTGCGTCGCCAGCCCAGCCCGGCCTGTTCCTGCTCCACGCACAGAACCTAAGGTGTGCGTCGCCAGCCCAGCCCGGCCTGTTCCTGCTCCACGCACAGAACCTACGGTGTGCGTCGCCAGCCCAGCCCGGCCTGTTCCTGCTCCACGCACAGAACCTACGGTGTGCGTCGCCAGCCCAGCCCGGCCTGTTCCTGCTCCACGCACAGAACCTACGGTGTGCGTCGCCAGCCCAGCCCGGCCTGTTCCTGCTCCACGCACAGAACCTACGGTGTGCGTCGCCAGCCCAGCCCGGCCTCTTCCTGCCACCCGCACCAAGTCTACGGTGCGCGTCGCCAGCCCGACCCGGCCTGTTCCTGCCACTCGCACCAAACCTACGGTGCGCGTCGCCAGCCCGGTCCGGCCTGTTGCTTCTCCCCGCACTAGCCCTGAGATGCGTGTCCTCAGCCCGGTACCTCCAGTTCCGGCACCACGCACCAGGCCTACGGTGCGCCTCAGACGGCCAGAGTCTGCCGTCTGCCCAACGGGGCCTGAACTGTCCGTCTGCCCAACGCCGTCTGAACTGCCCGTCTGCCCAACGGCGCCTGAACTGTCCGTCTGCCCAACGCCGTCTGAACTGCCCGTCTGCCCAACGGCGCCTGAACTGCCCGTCTGCCCAACGCCGTCTGAACTGTCCGTCTGCCCAACGCCGTCTGAACTGCCCGTCTGTACTGAGCCTGCAAAGCCGCCCGTCTGCCATGAGCCTTCAGAGCCGTCCGCCAGACCCGGAGCCGCTAGAGCTCTCCGCCAGACAGGATCAGCCAGAGCCTTCCGCCAGACAGGATCAGCCAGAGCCTTCCGCCAGACAGGATCAGCCAGAGCCTTCCGCCAGACAGGATCAGCCAGAGCCTTCCGCCAGACAGGATCAGCCAGAGCCTTCCGCCAGACAGGAGCAGCCAGAGCCTTCCGTCAGACCGGATCAGCCAGAGCCTTCCGCCAGCCAGGAGCAGCCAGAGCCTTCCGCCAGACGGGATCAGCCAGAGCCTTCCGCCAGCCATGAGCAGCCAGATCCGTCAGCCAGCCATGAGCAGCCAGATCCGTCAGCCAGCCATGAGCAGCCAGATCCGTCAGCCAGCCATGAGCCGTCAAGCCAGGATCCGCCATTTAGTCATGTGCTGCCCCTTAGTCCAGTGCTGCCCCTTAGTCCGGTGCTGTCCCTCAGCCTGGTGCTGCCTCTTAGTCCGGTGCTGCCCCTTAATCCAGGTGGGTTTAAGTGGAGGGTGGTCATTGGGAGGAGGTTAAGAAAGCGGGTAGTAACTATAGTGGGGTGGTGGTCAAGCCCGGAGCCGGAACCGCCTCCGGGGAGCAACACCCACCCAGCCCTCCCCTATTGTGGGGTTGTGAGGCGCGGTCGCAGTCCGCGCCTTTAGGGGGTACTGTGACGTTCTGGCTCCGGGACTCTTAGTAGTGAGCCAGGGTTGTCATTTTCATTTGGGTGTAGTTCTATGTGGGATCTAGTTGTTTCATTTCTATGTTTGGTTTTGATGTTGATTTAGTCATATGACTCCCAATCGGAGGTAACGAGTGTCAGCTGTCGGCTCGTTATCTCTGATTGGGAGCCATATTTATACTGTGTGGTTTCACCTTGGTTTTGTGGGTTTTTGTTTCCTTGTTGCTGTTAGTCATTATCAGTATTGAACTTCACTTTCGTCATATTTGGTTTGTTGTTTTGATCGTGGTTTCTTTATAATAAAGTCTACGATGTTCGCTCAACACGCTGCGTATTGGTCCGTTTCCTCAGACGATCGTGACAATAGGGACTTACACTACCGTTCAAAAGTTTGGGGTCACGTAGAAATGTCCTTGTTTTCGAAAGAGAAGCAATGTTTTTGTCCATTAAAATAACATAAAATTGATCAGAAATACAGTGTAGACATTGTTAATGTTGTGAATGGCTATTGTAGCTGGAAACAGCTGATTTTTTATTGTATATCTACATAGGCATACAGAGGCCCATTATCAGCAACCATCAGTCCTGTGTTCCAATGGCACGTTGTGTTTGTTAATCCAAGTTTATCATTTTAAAAGGCTAATTGATCACTAGAAAACCCTTTTGCAATTATGTTAGCACAGATGAAAACTGTTGTGCTGATTAAAGAAGCAATAAAACTGGCCTTCTTGAGACTAGTTGAGTATCTGGAGCATCAGCAATTGTGGGTTCGATTACAGGCTCAAAATGGCCAGAAACAAATAACTTTCTTCTGAAACTCGTCAGTCTATTCTTGTTCTGAGAAATGAAGGCCATATCTCAGACTGGGCAATAAAAATAAAAGATTAAGATGGGCAGTCTGAGATATGGCTTTTTCTTTGCAACTCTGGCTAGAAGGTCAGCATCCCGGAGTCACCTCTTCTCTGTTGACATTGAGACTGGTGTTTTGCGGGTACTATTTAATGAAGCTGCCAGTTGAGGACCTGTGAGGCGCCTGTTTCTCAAACTAGACACTCTAATGTATTTGTCCTCTTGCTCAGTTGTGCACCGGGGCCTCCCACTCCTCTTTCTATTCTGGTTAGAGCCAGTTTGCGCTGTTCTGTGAAGGGAGTAGTACACAGCGTTGTACAAGATCTTCAGTTTCTTGGCAATTTCTCGCATGGAATAGCCTTCATTTCTCAGAACAAGAATAGACTGACGAGTTTCAGAAGAAAGTTCTTTGTTTCTGGCCATTTTGAGGCCTGTAATCGAACCTGTAATCGAACCCACAATTGCTGATGCTCCAAATACTCAACAAGTCTCAAGAAGGCAAGTTTTATTGCTTCTTTAATCAGCACAACAGTTTTCAGCGGTGCTAACATAATTGCAAAAGGGTTTTCTAATGATCAATTAGCCTTTTAAAATGATAAACTTGGATTTGCAAACACAACGTGCCATTGGAACACAGGACTGATGGTTGCTGATAATGGGCCTCTGTACGCCTATGTAGATATTCCATTAATAATCTGCCGTTTCCAGCTACAAGAGCCATTTACAACATTAACAATGTCTACACTGTATTTCTGATCAATTTTATGTTATTTTAGTGGACAAAAAATTGCTTTTCTTTCGAAAACAAAGAAATATCTAAGTGACCCCAAACTTTTGAACGGTAGTGTAACTTCAGATGCTTGCAAATATGAATTGATGTCAATGGAAGAATTACACATTGGCAGTACATATTTCAATTTAGGATTCTGACCTAATGCAGTTCTAGAGGTACTGTATATGTCATGGTATGTGTCCCTACATGTCCAGTGTGCTCTTAGATAGAGAGCGCTGTATGTGAAGATTCCTCTAAAAGCTTTGGAATAGATAGCCAGAGGATAGATATGGACTTAAAAGGTGACATGGGGTGATCCTCAGTATTTTATAGCAGCTTTAAAAACAAAGTGGCAGATGCAGAGATGTCGTGAAGATACTTTCGATAGAGCTGAAGGAATTATTTGTGTTTGTCAGAAAAGTACTCATCAGAGAACAAACAACAGCTGGTGGTATGGATGTTTGTGCTTGGCGAGTAATGGATTCAACGCCTGGGAAATGAAATGGAGACACTCACTAAAATCACATGGCAGTCTTAAAATACATTTCTACCCTACTGTAAAAAAAAAGGAATTATATTGAGAATTGTAACCATGGTTTGAAAATCAAATATAGTTGAAAGAACAGGTATGCAGAGAACAAAGGAATATTCCTGATTATGTTACTTCACACTCACAGTCAAGGACATCTGAGTGCATCCAGTGTCATGCTGCCTCTTATTGGCCGACTCAGACTCAACCTTGCACTCTGTTGCTACCCACCTTCTAGCAGCCATTATCGGGTGGGGTAATGACTGACATTAAAAATGTGACACACACGGCTCGATGCGGCCATGCTTTGACAGACCTGTGATCCATGGAGCAAAAAGCCTGAATGTTGATGTAGGAGGGAGGGACGGAAGGAGCGATGGAGCGATGTCACTGGGCATCCCTAGTATTTCATTCTCACCTATATTGAGGCTACAGCCAGATGCATGTTCAGTCAGAGAGGAGGTAGAGAGTAGGTAGAGAGAGGAGGTGCCTCAGCGCTTCCAGCTCCCTCCTTGATTGCCTGACATTCTGTATCAACAGTCAAGTATTTCTGTTCCCTTGGCAACGGCTTCCCGCTGATACAAAGAATCAGGTCTCACCTTGAAAGTTTAGAGAGAGGCTTGCAGTCTCTTCTGTTTTCTGACGTGTGCAACTGCAACCTTCGCTTGCCTAGGGAAGTCTGGAGTTGTCATGTCCGATCTTATGTAAGTAAGGCGCTTCCCTTACTGTTCTTCCTCCTCGTTTAGGTCATAAACTGCTCTGTATCTTTTGCTTGTTATTTGTGATGGCAGTTGTATGCCTCTGCTTGTATACGGATTAGGTTCACAATCTCCCAGGGGGAAAGACAGGGTCTAACTTGGAGGGCTAAAACTACATCATGATAGACTTGGAAGAAGTCTGTACCTCTATAGTCTTAGCTGTGTCCTTGACATCAGCATTGTTGGGCCTCTGATGTACTGTGAGGAATGTTTTGGGGACATTTACATTTCACAGACGCTCTTATCCACAGCGACTTACAGTAGTGAGTGCATCCATTTTCATACTTATTTCATACTGGTCCCCCGTGGGAATCGAACCCACAACCCTGGTGTTGCAAGCGCCATGCTCTACCAACTGAGCTACAAGGGACTACAAAACAAGATACTGTACCTGATATCCACAGGCCAGACTGTTCCAATACACACAGGCCAGACTGGACTCTCATGCTCTTTAGAGCTGCAAATGGAGCTACGCTTCTTTCACCTGAGCTATGCATGTGCATAACATCAACCAGATGGCTCCCATCCTATCCTTCATTTCACACACATGTTCTCAAGGGGTGAATTTAACTACCAGTGTGAGTATAGGTGGGTATAACCAAACCCACACTCTATATAGCACTCCAGCTGTGGGTTTGAGCTGTGAGGAACAGTCGTGGGACAATCAAATATGCTGTTCCAAAGCGATACTTGCCAGATTGTTATCAATCAAACTCAATAATCTGAGTCATTGTATGGGGTAAAATAACATATTATTGCAACAGATCGGACAAAAATAATTTGGACTTGTCCCACATTTATTTGACACAACGCTTATCAGTACATTCTGTTCAATAGATTTAGACGTCATACTCTTCGATAAAGAATACAGCAATGACTTGTCCCAAAAATAATTTCAGTACATATTATAGAATCAGACTTCATACCCTTTGAAAAAGAATACAGCAATCCTCTGGTTTATCCTGCCTGATAGTACCACGGTAATGATTAGGAGAATATTCCTCCTCACATTTTCCTTGTCATATGTTTGTAGTCACTCACCATCTATTTCACCAGAGCACCGTTCATTTCAGTTTACTTCACCACTAGGTACATGTGACATGAACCCCATTCGGCAAACAGCAAGAGACAGTCTGTGTCAGCCTTAATATCACAAAAGTCTTTTGAGATGTCCGAAAGATTTCAGCAGTTTCATGGAGTGAATAATGTACCTTTCCACAATCTAAAATATGCTTGATTTCAGCTTGATGAGGTGTTAGAGGGGATACCTGTGTGTTACAATATGCAGTATTGATAAAAATCATTGATGGTTTTCAGGGGACACAGAAAAATCATCTGAATGAGTGGTGTGGACCTCTCTGCCCTCAGGTTGCTCCACACTTCTGATGCTGCCACATGGCCTCTCAATTATTCACATTGGAAAGGTTAGCGCATGTCAGGACATTATCAGGAGAATCGACCTCACTATTGCCAAAAGAAGACTGAAACTCAGAGGTACCTTAGAGGTCTAGCTGATTATCATGGGTCAGAAGCTTTTTAGTATTCACTTGAACACACAGCCAACCATGTTCATCCACATTTCAGCTGTTCTCATGTGCATGGCATCACTCAAGGGAAATGAGATGGACATTTTGCTATAAGGTTTTCCATAAATAAGGATTTACATAAATGAGCTATGTTTTGAAACACTGTGATAGAGTTAATAAGGCATTGCGTGTTTGTTTGTAAAAAGGTTTAAATGCAGGCACTGATGCCCATGTAAAACCAAGGCCTATTTTCCAGCAAGGTGCACTCCCCAAATTAGCTACTGTCAGGAAAATAGAACTCTCTGTGTTTTAACCGCTGATTTGCAAATAATACCCTCCAAAGCCAAGTCCAAAATGCCAAGGTCATTGCCCTGGTTATTTGTAATTCACCACCCCCAAATAAATGTGTAATCACATAGTTATAAGAGAGAAATAAACATAGGAATTTGGATCAAGGTCACATTGTAATTAGTGAATGTCACTAATTATAATAGCTGCTTTTGTTTGAACTAGTAAGGGTTGGTAAGTATTAGTACTGAGCATCTTTTCTCAGTCAATCTACCATGGTGTCAGACTGTAGGACTATTTTTATAGATACTGTAACCCCTAATTTCCTATGCACATTTTTATTTCACCTCATCTCGAGGGTGTCCAGTCAAAAGTTTGGCACACCTACTCATTCAAGAGTTTTTCTTTATTTTTACTATTTTCTACATTGTAGAATAATAGTGAAGACATCAAAACTATGAAAGAACACATATGGAATCATGTAGTAACCAAAAAACAAATCAAAATATATTTTAGATTTTAGATTCTTCAAATAGCCACCCTTTGCCTTGATGACAGCTTTGCACACTCTTGGCATTCTCTCAACCAGCTTCACCTGGAATGCTTTTCCAACAGTCTTGAAGGAGTTCCCACATATGATTAGCACTTGTTGGCTGCTTTTCCTTCACTCTGCCGTCCGACTCATCCCAAACCATCTCAATTGGGTTGAGGTCGGGGGATTGTGGAGGCCAGGTCATCAATTGCAGCACTCCATCACTCTCCTTCTTAGTAAAATAACCCTTACACAGCCTGGAAGTGTGTTGGGTCATTGTCCTGCTGAAAAACAAATGATAGTCCCACTAAGCCAAAACCAGATGGGATGGCGTATCGCTGCAGAATGCTGTGGTAGCCATGCTGGTTAAGTGTGCCTTGAATTCAAAATAAATCACAGACAGTGTCACCAGCAAAGCACCCCCATACCATAACACCTCCTCCTCCATGCTTTACGGTGGGAAATACACATGCGGAGATCATCTGTTCACCCACACCGTGTCTCACAAAGACATGGCGGTTGGAACCAAAAATCTCAAATTTGGACTCCAGACCAAAGGACAAATTTCCACTGGTCTAATGTCCATTGCTCGTGTTTCTTGGCCCAAGCAAGTCTCTTCTTCTTCTTGGTGTCCTTTAGTAGTGGTTTCTTTGCAGCAATTCGACCATGAAGGCCTGATTTACACAGTCTCCTCTGAACAGTTGATGTTGAGATGTGTCTGTTACTTGAACTCTGTGAAGCATTTATTTGGGCTGCAATTTCTGAGACTGGTAACTCTAATGAACTTATCCTCTGCAGCAGAGGTAACTCTGGGTCTTCCATTCCTGTGGCGGTCCTCATGAGAACCAGTTTCATCATAGCGACTGCAGTTAAAGAAAAGTTGAAAGTTCTTGAAATGTTCCGAATTGACTGACCTTCATGGCTTAAAGTAATGATGGACTGTCGTTTCTCTTTGCTTATTGGAGCTGTTCTTCCATTAAAGGACTTGGTCTTTTACCAAATAGGGCTATCTTCTGTATACCCCCCTACCTTGTCACAACACAACTGATTGGCTCAAACACATTAAGAAGGAAATAAATTCCACAATTTAACTTTTAAGAAGGCACACCTGTTAATTGAAATGCATTCCAGGTGACTACCTCATGAAGCTGGTTGAGAGAATGCCAAGAGTGTGCAAAGCTGTCATCAAGGCAAAGGGTGGCTATTCGAGGAGAGATTTGTCAAGGCATCATTGATTTGGGGCTGTAGTTTAGAGGGTGACATGTAGAACATGCTGAAACAAGCATCTCTACAGCCCCACAGAAGCAACACCAGTATTTCATCCTGAACTATTTCCAATAGGGATTTAGCACCACAAACATGGACACACTTGATTTACTACTGTTCAAAAATGCAATTACAATTATTGATAGTCAAAATCCCTTATATGTTTATTTACATTTTAGTCATTTAGCAGACGCTCTTATCCAGAGCGACTTACAGTTAGTGAGTGCATACATTATTAATTTATTTTTCATACTGGCCCCCCGTGGGAATCGAACCCACAACCCTGGCGTTGCAAACGCCATGCTCTACCAACTGAGCTACACCAATGTGTATTAAGAAAGGTATCCCTTATTTGATACAGTGTGATTTACTAGCCAGTGATGATTGATGTTATGCTACATTTTGTTTCCGCAATAGAAATGCATTACTGAGGGAGTGTGCCAAGAACTTCAAGGTGCTGTTGATTTTTTGAACGATTGTGAGGAATTACTAATTGGGTAAACATCATGAACTATGAAAGAACTCAAGTCTTTGTCTGCACAAAAAAGTGGGATAAAACTGTATGTACTTAACAACATTAACAGTTCCTTCACCAAGCTGAAAAAAGAAAACGTATGATCAAAAAACAAGCATGAAATGCAAACCATCTGACAGAATCAATTTCCTGTTGCAGTGCAGTTCATCTTATCAACAATGACTCCAGTTCTAATGTTTGTCCTCGCATTGTGTTCCATTTCCTGTGCGGGGGAAAGAAGGTGTGTTCTGTCTCAGTTGAGGATTCTTAAATGACTTCAACTGAGAAAAAAAGGCTTTTAGGAAGTCACAGCCAGAAATGTATTATTTTATTTCATCGCTCTGCAGATTATCATGTACAAATTGAATGTATTTTCATCCCAATTGTAAACAAAGCATTTATGCATATCATGTCAAATGGGGAGCTTCTGGAGTGCTGATATTCAAAAGATGATGAATTAGATGATAGATGTGCCTGTAAACAGAGCATTAGTTGTTTTAACAGCAAACTCAGCTGCATGTATTATTACATACAGTATCTAGCTGGAACATTCTTCCATGTCTGCATTTCCCAAGTATGATAATATTTCACAGCTAAAAAACCTGTTCATGAAAACAATAACTCTAACAATATAACACAATGTTATGTTTTTCAGAGACATTCCTAGCCATTGTAAATGTATTGCAATGGCACTCCCATCAATTTAGTAGAAGGCTCCCGGTGACATTCACAATTAGTATACATATGCAGTTTTTTAGACCCCAAGGACTGATATGCATGAGAAGGGCAATTAAATATGAATATGTGCACAATTAAAATAAATTGCACTAATTGCTTCCATCATCAATCCTCTCTTAGTTCTTTATGAAGAGCTATAATAACAGTGGATTTATATGCTCAGCTCAATTGCAAGCCAATAGTGGTCTAAGAATTTGTTTTATTTGCACTTGAGCACTCTAATTTTGAACATCTTGGCATGGTTCTGTTATAATCTCCACCCGGCACAGCCAGAAGAGGACTGGCCACCCCTCATAGCCTGGTTCCTCTCTAGGTTTCTTCCTAGGTTTTGCCTTTCTAGGGAGTTTTTCCTAGCCACCGTGCTTCTACACCTGCATTACTAGCTGTTTGGGGTTTTAGGCTGGGTTTCTGTACAGCACTTCGAGATATTAGCTGATGTAAGAAGGGCTATATAAAATAAAATTGATTGATAATACACATTCCTTTATCATGTGAGAATTATAATGACAATTTTAAACACTGATGACATGACTATTTCATTTCCTGCAGTGTGCAGACAGCACTCCCTCCTCTATTGCCTATTAGTGGATCCATGCACCTGTACCATTCAGCCAAATTGACTGAGCACGACAAACCATATCTCCTGACCCAGAATGTATTTCCTTTGAATGGCCCACTGTTATCGTAAACAAATGTTTACAACAATACCATTATCTTCCCAAGGAAATGTAGTTGGATTTGTTGAGTCGTTATGTGAAAATCATCTAATCTAAATAAATGTTGAGGGCCTGCAGAGCTGCCAGCATGGAGGAGATCAGCCCTTCACTCCCCATCTTCTTATGCTGTAGCAGTTCAAACAGGCATGGTTACTTCAGCTCCACAGACAGCAACTGGGAGATTCAGCACCACGGACAGCAGCCAGCTAATGGCCAAGCAGGGCTTTGAGGATGAAAGAGGAGGAGCAGATTGTAGAGGTTAATGAAACACACCTGGAGCTCATCAAGGCTGACCTTTATCAACTGGCTTAGTGTCTCCGCCCTGAATGGGAATAATTTGGCTGAAATGAACATGTGTGTCCTGTGTGTTAATGTGTCCTCATTGTGTTATATACTGACAGTCCAAACCAGTCAGACCATGGACAGGAAGTCTCCTTTGAAATATGTAGAACTATGAGCAACTCAGTCTGCCCCTCACTTTTATGAGCTGGTGATGTAGAACATTTTCAACTTCTTTTTAAAATGTATTTATCAATTTCTTTGCTTAAATCGAAATAAATTACCCTGTGAGTGGTGCGTCATGCACCAGCGGCGCTGTGGATTTCGTGCCCTAAGGCTGCAGGTCCAATACCACATCGGGCCCTGTTATCACAGGGACATTAACTTCACTGCCTTAACTCTCGCCTTCGACAAATGAGGGAATGGCTGATAAGGATGTGATGTCCTTAGAGAATCCTGTTTCCTTCCTTCACTGTGAGGTCTTGCTGCCATTTGCGCACACCAATAGGTTGGCCCTGACCTTTCCTGTGAATGCGGTCGTCTGTGTCACTGGAATGTGGTCGTCTGTGTCACTTCTCTTAAATGTCACTGAGTATCTGCTTCCATCCTGAACCCTGACAGCAGCCAGCCAAAGGAAGGCTTTTTCCATTAGCTCTAACTTTCCGACTGGTGCTGCAGGCAGGAAGACAAGTAGGTATCACAGCTGTCAGAAAAACTGTCGAACCTGTTCCTCCACACATACACTTTACAGTTTCCACTTCCACTTTCAGTTAGAAGTCGAAAACTTCACGCACCATATATGAAATATACCCTAGTTCCCGAAATAGAATTAAAAGATCTGTGGGGGGAAACATGAGGAAGCAAAACATGGTACAAAAAACCCATTTCAGTCAATTAAAAACCCACATAAACCCAAGCCTAGTTTGTTGGGGTGTCTTTTTCTCTGATGTTAGTGTGATTGCAGTGTCCAGAAGGACTGATGGAGCAGCTTTGTCCAGGAAGGTGAAATTGAATCTCTTGTGCCTTGACTCAGGAATTGCCTTGAGGCACTCCAACTAGTAGTTTTGTATTTGTATTTATTATGGATCCCCATTAGCTGCTGCCAAGGCAGCAGCTACTCTTCCTGGGGTCCAGCAGAATTAAGGCAGTTATACATTTTAAAAACATTACAATACATTCATAACAGATTTCACAACATATTAAGAGTGTGCCCTCAGGCCTCTCCTCTACTACCACATATCTATAACACAAAATCCATGTGTACATGTGTGTATAGTGCGTATGTTATCGTGTGTTTGTATGCATGTGTCTATGTTTGTGTTGCTTCACAGTCCCTGTTGTTCCATAAGGTGTATTTTTATCTGTTTTTTTTTATCTAATGTTACTGCTGGCATGAGTTACTTGATGTGGAATAGAGTTCAATGTAGTCATGGCTCTATGTAATACTGTGCGCCTCCCATAGTCTGTTCTTGACTTGGGGACTGTAAAGAGATCTCTGGTGGCATGTCTTGTGGGGTATGCATGGGTTTTCGAGCTGTGTGCCAGTAGTTCAAACAGACAGCTCGGTGCATTCAACATGTCAATACCGCTCACAAATACAAGTAGTGATGAAGTCAATCTCTCCTCCACTTTGAGCCAGGAGAGATTGACATGCATATTATTAATGTTTGCTCTCTGTGTACATACAAGGGCCAGCCGTACTGCCCTGTTCTGAGCCAATTGCAACTTTCCTAAGTCCCTCTTTGTGGCACCTGACCACACGACTGAACAGTAGTCCAGGTGCAACAAAACTATAGCCTGTAGGACCTGCCTTGTTGATAGTGCTGTTAAGAATGCAGAGCATCTCTTGATTATAGACAGACTTCTCCCCATCCTAGCTAATGTTAAACCATGACAGTTTACAATCCAGGGTTACTCCAAGCAATTTAGTCTCCTCAACTTAAACTTAAAAATTTCCACTTTATTCATTACAAGATTTAGTTGAGGTTTGGGGTTTAGTAAATTATTTGTCCCAAATACAATGCTTTTAGTTTTAGAAATATTTAGGACTAACTTATTCCTTGCCACCCATTCTGAAACTATCTGCAGCTCTTTGTTAAGTGTTGCTGTCATTTCAGTCGCTGTGGTAGCTGACATGTATAGTGTTGAGTCATCTGCATACATAGACACACTGGCTTTAATCAAAGCCAGTGGCATGTCGTTAGTAAAGATTGAAAAAAGTAAGGGGCCTAGACAGCTGCCATGGGGAATTCCTGATTCTACCTGGATTTTGTTGGAGAGGCTTCCATTAAAGAACACCCTCTGTGTTCTGTTAGACAGGTAACTTTTTATCCACAATATAGCAGGGGGTGTAAAGCCATAACACATACGTTTTTACAGCAACAGACTATGATCGATAATGTCAAAAGCCGCACTAAAGTCTAACAAAACAGCCCCCACAATCTTTTTATCATCAATTTCTCTCAGCCAATCATCAGTCATTTGTGTCAGTGCTGTGCTTGTTGAATGTCCTTCCCTATAAGCGTGCTGAAAGTCTGTTGTCAATTTGTTTACAGTAAAATAGCATTTTATCTGGTCCAAAAGTTTACTAAGGGTTGGTAACAGGCTGATTAGTCAGCTATTTGAGCCAGTAAAGGGGGCTTTACTGTTCTTAGGTAGGGGAATAACTTTTGCTTCCCTCCAGGCCTGAGGGCACACACTTTATAGTAGGCTTAAATTGAAAATATGGCAAATAGGAGTGGCAATATTGTCCGCTATTATCCTCAGTAATTTTCCATCCAAGTTGTCAGACCCCGGTGGCTTGTCATTGTTGATCGACAACACTTACTTTATGGAATTCAAAATTACAATGTTTGTCTTTCATAATTTGGTCAGATATACTTGGATGTGTAGTGTCAGCGTTTGTTGCTGGCATGTCATGCCTAAGTTTGCTAATCTTGCCAATTAAAAAATTATTAAAGTAGTTGGCAATATCATTGGGTTTTGTGATGAATGAGCCATCTGATCCAGTGAATGATGAAGCGGAGTTTGTCTTTTTGCCCAAAATTTCATTGAAGGTGTTCCAAAGCTTTTTACTATCATTCTTTATGTCATTTATCTTTGTTTCATAGTGTAGTTTCTTCTTCTTTTTATTCAGTTTAGTCACATGATTTCTCAATTTTCAGTACATAGGCCCTCTGTAGCTCAGTTTGTAGAGCATGGCGTTTGCAACGCCAGAGTTGTGGGTTCGATCCCCACGGGGGGCCAGTATGAAAAAAGTATGAAAATGTATGCACACTAACTGTAAGTCGCTCTGGATAAGAGTGTCTGCTAAATGACTAAAATGTAAAAAATGTTTGCCAATCGGTTGTACAGCCAGACCTATTTGCCATCTCTTTTGCCTCATCCCTCTCAACCATAACATTTTTCAATTCCTCATCAATCCACAGGGATTTAACAGTTTTTACAGTCATTTTTGTAATGGGTGCATGCTTATTAGTAACTGGGATAAGCAATTTCATAAATGTGTCAAGTGCAGTGTCTGGTTGCTCGTCATTACACACCACAGACCAACAAACATTCATCACATCAACAACATAGGAATCACTACAAAACTTATTGTATGACCTCTTATACACAATATTAGGCCCAGCCTTTGGAACTTTGGTTTTCCTAGATATGGCTACTATATTGTGATCACTACATCCGATGAATTTGGATACTGCTTTCAAACAAATTTCTGCAGCATTAGTAAAGATAAGATCGATACATGTTGATGATTTCATTCCTGTACTATTTGTAACTACCCTGGTAGGTTGATTGATAATCTGAACCAGGTTGCAGGCACTAGTTACAGTTTGAAGATTTCTCTTGAGTGGGCAGCCTGATGAAAGCCAGTCAATATTTAAATCACCCAGAAAGTAATAATAATAATAATAATAATAATATGCCATTTAGCAGACGCTTTTATCCAAAGCGACTTACAGTCATGCGTGCATACATTTTTGTGAATGGGTGGCTCTATTGAAATCACATGTATTATCAAGCATTTCATACATGTTATCCAGATACTGACTGTTAGCACTTGGTGGTCTATAGCAGCTTCCCACCAGAATGGGCTTTAGGTGAGGCAGGTGAACCTGTAGCCATATTACTTTAACAGTATTTAACATGTGATCCTCTCTAAGCTTTACAGGAATGTGGTTCTGAATATAGACTGCAACACCGCTCCCGTTGGCATTTCTGTATTTTCTGTAAATGTTATAACCTTGTATTGCTACCACTGTATCATCAAAGGTGTTATCTAAGTGAGTTTCAGAGATTGTCAGAATATGAATGTAATCTGTTACTAACAAATTATTGATTTCATTAACCTTGTTTCTTAAGCTACATATGTTAACGTGGGCTATTTTCTTGGATGCTTGATTATTTTTCTTGCTTTACTGGGAAGTTTAGCAGAGGTAGACATACTCAGATTATTTTTTATTAGTGCAGGGTGAGCTGCACACAGTGAACGTCCTACTAGGGCACACCACCTCAGTGCTAACAGTATTGCTCTGGTTCATAGGCATATGAGTACTACATACAATAGCTGTAGGATCAGCAGAGGGATTCCGGGCAGTAAGAGGGACAGAAATTAGGTTATTTATGTTGTCTCTTCCAATGCCCCTAGGATAATGTACATTTGCTGAATCATTATGACAACTCAGCGACACAATGGTAGGGATTAAATGAGCTGGACTTGGGTCATTGATAAGTCATTGTCTCAACACAGCCTTATAATACTGTGAAAGGATCCAGGAACCCAAATAATTTGGGTGGATCCCATCCTCCTTATAATACAAGCTTTGTTTCCAGAAGGTATCAAAATTGTCAATAAATGTTACACCAACAGAGCTGCAATAGTTTCGTAGCCAGTTATGGAGGGCTAAAAGTCTGCTGAACCGTTCAATGCCACGATTTAGGGAGGGCAGAGGGCCAGATATTATTAAAATCCATCTTCAGCTGTTCTGAGCTGCCCTTCATAATGTCATTTGACCCCACATAAACCATGACAATATCAGCCCCCGGTGACTGACTCACAGCTGCGGGAATCAACCTGGTGATATCCTTAACTTTTGCCCCAGGAAAACACAAAGTCTTTGCCCCAGGTACAGTTACCACTTCACACTCCACAGGTCAGCCAAATTGCTTGGCAGCCAGTGTAAGTTAGTGTAACCTATAAAAAGCAATAACCATAACAACACATGTAGGGAAGCTATTGATACACGGCGTTGTATTGCTTACGTAAAAGCAGAGTATATTCACTCAAATGCTCTCCTGTGTTCTCTGTGCCTATAAAAGCCCTGTGCCAAGTGTTCTAACCAGCTTTCTGCTGTAATATGAGTTAATGTTCTACTCAGAGAGACCTGACCTACACAAAACACTACAGGTCCAGTTTAGCCGTTAACCTATCAAGTGCCTGCTGCTGGGCCATCAAGTGGAGCAAAATCTGACTGCAGTCACCAGTGGGAGTGTAGTAGCATAAATCAAATAAAAGAAAATGCTCCTCAATATGAGTTGTCCCACTTCATTTTGGTTTGTGATATTGAACCTCATTTCCTATATCAGTAGGTGTCTCTGGTCGTACATTCCTAGAGAGGGATATATGGTCAATTTCTTCAGCATCTCTGAGAGGTCTGAGCTGGGGAGTTCCTTGCCTTCCAATGACTCTAATCCAGGGCCCAGAGGGAGAAAGACAGGAATGAACCAGACAGAGTGGGACATGCTGAATGAAAACTAAAGTGGACTCGAATGTGGGGGCACAAATGCTGTTAACAGTCCAGACACTTGGTTCAGTGCAGCATGTCATAGTTCTGTACCCACAGCTGCATTTTTATTTCCCAGTGGCCTCAATTTGTCAGAAGGGATTGTGTAAGTGTCAGGAGTGAGGCAGCCCAGCAGTGACAGAATCCCTGGATAAACAGCTGCAATGAAACTGTTCTCATACCCACCCTCCTCTACTTAGAAGAGAATAATTACTGTCAAACACTGCATGGTCTTCCCCTTTCACCCCCCATCTCTGGCTGTGGCTACATCTGCTCCAGGGTGTTTGTGTGTCATGTCCAGCATGTATATAGAAAACAACATTTTCATCTGTCTGGTAAACTAGCAGGGTTAGCCATCTTCTCAGATCACCCATAGAGGCGGGGGGTTTTCCAGATGAGTTCAGATGGTATATTCAGATTTGTGTTTTATATGCTGAATAGTCTGGAACATTACCTCAGAATCCATTCATTTAAATTGCCACATATTAATGTATCCCTGCTTACAAATATCTGGGCATCTGGATAGATGACAGCCTGTCTTTTAGAAAGCATTTTGATTAGTTAATAAAAAGAGGCTTCTTCCATAGAAATAGGTCTTGCCTCTCGCTTAATAGTAGAAAGCAGGTCATTCAATCGATGTTCCTACTGGTCCTAGATGATGGCGACATCGTCTATATGAATGTAGCTGCCACTTCATTAAAGCCGTTAGATGCAGTTTACCATAGCTCACTTTGTTTTATTATGGACGACAGGTTCAGTACACATCACTGCATTCTTTATCAGAAAAAACGCTGGCCCCCTTTGAAGTCACATAGATGACAATTACAGTCCTTGCATATGAAATGGCAATTTCACAGAAAAGTATTTCATTGTAATGTTTATAGAAAGCAGAATTCTGAGTCCTTCTTGCATCCTACAATGTGTCAATATTCAGAGCTGGAACGATACATTTTATATGCTGATAAGTAGTTTATTCTAAAATGCTTTTGATGTCGCTTTGATGTTCAACGCGTTGCTATGAAACCAGGTAGGTGCAAAAAATGTTTCAACAAAGTACAACCTGCAAATAGAATCACACAATCAAATGCAAGGGAAAGCAAAGAATGATAACAGATTGCACTATTACATGTTTTCACAAAGTCACACTGTATGACATGACATCTCTAGATCGACAATTCCTCAGGAGATGGCTTTGCTGTGGTGACATGAGAATGCCCAATGCACCCCATTACAACCCCATGTTCAATCCTGAATACCTGGAATAGTATAAATACCTGGAATAGTATAAAGTAATCCTTCTTCCCCCACCCCCCGTAAAAAAAAGATTAAAAAAAGAAAGTTGAATGCACCAATTTGTAAGTCGCTCTGGATAAGAGCGTCTGCTAAATGATGTAAATGTAATTAGCAAATGTGTGAACAATAACTAATGCCTGTAAGAAGTGATGATGTCATTTCAAAGAGGCAGGGATGACTGCATTGCAGATATGACAGTAGCTCTCTTTATACATAAGTTATTATTCAAAGTAATCAGCCACCCTGCTGCAGGTAATCAATGCAGACAGGAGCATATGGCCATCCCTCTGATTTGTTTTCTGTTGGGATACAACCTGCATTACAAACCCACCACCAGTCAATGCTTGGCAGATACCTCACACGCAAGTGATTGCGTTTGGGATTCTGACACTTGTAATGACAGGCAGGAATCCATTCGATTCTGCTCATTGGAGAAAGGTTTGGGCGGCAAATGGTCATTTTCTCTCATCAAGAGAGAGGTAATTTTCAGTGTTGTGGAATCAAATCTATTTCTGATTACCCAGGCTGTGTTTGAGAGGAGTGTTATGTTTCTATGGGACACTCCATAATTTAAAAGCCAATGGTGCAGGTTTTTAGACAGCTTTTTCAAACGTTACTGGCTCATCAAGTCAGTCTCCCTTTCCGAAAGTTGTTTAAACACCAATCAGGGTACTTTCTGCCCTCTATGCTTATATACAGGGGTGGGAAAGGTACCCAATTGTCATACTTGAGTAAAGGTAAGAATACCTTAATAGGGGTATTCTGTATGCACTCACTAACTGTAAGTCGCTCTGGATAAGAGCGTCTGCTAAATGACTAAAATGTAAAATGTAAATGCAATACACTATACATGAGATATTGACCGCAGTTTGCAGCCGTTTGTGCGGTGGCGGAAAAAGTACCCAATTGTCATACTTGAGTAAAAGCAAAGCTACTTTAATAGAAAATGGTTTTTAAAATTCTTAAGTATCAAAAGTAAAAGTAAAAGTATAAATCATTTCACATTCCTTATATTTAGCAAACCAGATAGCACAAGGTTTCTTTTATTTTTATTTTTACGGATAGCCAGGGGCACAGTCCAACACTCAGACATAATTTACAAACAAAGCATGTATGTTTAGTGAGTCAGCCAGATCAGATGCAGTAGGGATGACCAGGGGTGTTCTCTTGATGAGTATTTGAATTCCTGTCCCACTAAGCATTTGAAATGTAACAAGTACTTTTGGGTGTCAGGGAAAATGTATGGAGTAAAAAGTACATTGTTTTCTTTAGGAATGTAGTGAAGTAAAAATAAAAGTTGTCAAAAATATAAATAGTAAAGAAAAGTACAAATACCTCCCAAAAACGACTTCAGTAGTACTTGAAAGTCTTTTTAATTAAGTACTTTACACAACAGCTTATATATTATTAAAACGGCTGTTTATCGACTCTGTATTTTCCCATATTTAAATACAAATCATTGGATGTTTTTTACATTAACACCAGATTTGAAACAGTGTAATAAGATTCCCCAAGGTGAAACTGCGCAATAAAGCTCCTTTTGAATCGTGGAGATATCTGCCATTATATGCTTACCGTTTGATAACTTTTAAGCTCTCTCAGAATTTCTCCTCTGTTGGCACTGAGACAAGTCCTAATGAATTCAAAATAATTTAAGAGTTAGAGGAAAATTGGTATTCTGTATTTTTTACCTGTCTAGACAAGGACAGAAGGCACAAACGCTCAATGTTTATACTGTGAAAAAACTGTTAGGGGAGAGAGAGACAGAGAGAGAGATGGTGAGAGAAAGATGTGAGAGAAAGAGAGAGAGAGGTAAGAGAGAGAGAGATGGTGAGAAAAAGAGAGAGAGCTAAAAGAGAGAGGGTGAATGAGAGATGGTGGGAGAGAGGTAAAAGAGAGAGAGAGGGAGAGAGAGAGATGGTGAGAGAAAGAGAGAGAGATGGGGGTAAGAGAGCAAGATAGTGAGAGAGAAATGGTGTGTGTGTGTGTGTGTGTGAGTGAGAGAGAGAGAGAGAGAGAGAGAGAGAGAGAGAGAGAGAGAGAGAGGGGGGGTAAACGAGAGTGAGAGGTATAAGAGGTGTAGAGGCCTAATTTTCCTCTTGAAATACAAAAATGAAGGTTATTTCCAGCGTAAGTAATTGTCAAATCTTTAACAACAGAGCACTTGATTTTATTTTCAGCTGTTGAGTCACTGAATAGATAAACACACTTTGAGGGGGTTTTGATGTATTTATGACAATAATCAAATTTGATTAAGGTCAGAGCAGTCTCATGTTGTCTTGATGGCTTTCAGCCCTGTCAAAACACAAATACATCCCTGTGTGCCTGATTTTACACCAACCCACATAGAGAGAAATTGCTTTTGGATCATCATTCTATGAATACTGTATGAGGTGACAGTGTTTTAAGACTGTTTGTGTGCTTTGATCTTGGTGTTTTCAACTGGTTTTAATGAAAACACCTGCCCAAAACACATTGGGGAGATTAAGAGTGAGCTTGTAATCTTTGATTGCCACGTTTGCTTCTTTTTCAGCAGCAGAATGTCAATGCAGAAGCAAACCGTGTGAAAGTGTTCCCTCTGCCAGCAGAACAGAGGCATCATTCATTTGTCGTAGAAACGCTGCCAGTTTACCCACATCATGGGCTCCCTTATGTAGCCTATATAGAGGAGTACTGTATATGGAAACTAGGTAGCCTCTTCTGTAGTAATTAATGCAGGGGTATATACAGTAGAAACTATGTTGCGTCTTCTGTTGTGATTAAACACGTTTTGAATATTCATGTCCGCATTAGGGAAAAAAATAGATGAGCAGGAAATTAATAAAAGAAGGGAATGAAAGTAGCCTAACAGATAAAACGGCATACTGATGTAATCATTGTCGACAGCAAGGAAATTGTTACCAGTCTGATGACGAGAAATTAAATGAGTAATAGCATGGCGTGTATAATAAGGATCACATAAGAATGGGGTCACACCATGCAGTCACAATATAAATCGAAATACTGTTACAGGTTGTGGTGAAATACTTTCACAGAATTGATGGTTTGTTGATGATGTGTTTTCAGGTCTGAAACCACTTCAAATAGCGAAAAGTAGGGCTGGTTTATAATCTCCCTTGACTAAAAGTATTCTACTGACCCTTGCTACCAGAGGTGTTAAATAAGACAATGGTAGATGAATGACACTACTTCTCTGCTAGTCACCTTTGACTATACAGTCTATTTCAAATAAACAATGTGGCAGTATTGATGTGTATGTCAAGCACACACATAGGTAGGCTGCAAATCCCAAATCAAATTTCAGTGAGACAAACAAAATATGCTCTTATCATCAGAAAAAGGTAATACCAGTCTGCTACTGCTGTGGCTTCCACACAAGGGCTTAAGGAGGTTAGAATGACACCAAAGATAATTCATTCTCTTGACAAGATACCCACATAATGGATTTCTTAATGGAAAATCTCTGTCTACTCTGAAGAAAATAGGTGTGTATCTGTATACGTGCTCTGATACAGTCTTTGCAAGAAAACATGAACTATTGAGTCGCCAGTGCAACAATATTTTGCTGCAGGAGACAGTGATTTATATGTAATTATAAACTGGGTGGTTTGAGCCCTGAATGTGGATTGGGTGACAGCCATGGTATACCAGACCGTATACCACAGGTATAATAAAACATTCTTTTTTTACTGCTCTAATTCTGTTGGTAACCAGTTTATAATAGCAAAAAAGGCACCTCGGGGGTTTGTGGTATATGGCCAATATACCACGGCTAACTGCTGTATCCAGGCACGCCGCGTTGCGTTGTGCCTAAGAACAGCCCTTAGCCGTGGTATATTGGCCATATACCACACCCCCTTGGGCCTTATTGCTTAATTAGACTTGCTGGTTCGTTAAACAGTTACGCTAGTTTCGGTGTGTAGTTATAGAAGTACCTGCCAAACACACTGCTATTGTCCTACCCACACAGGACTTATAGTAGTAAAAAAAAAAAAAAAAAGTGAGGTCGGAGGGATATAAACAGTCAGCTATCTGGTGTGTGCAACCTGTAAATCATTCTCTGTCTCTTCAAGCTACACTGATGTTAATATTATCTCAGTGACCCCTGCCAATAGCTAAACAGCCCATCAACCAATCCCAGGCCTCACTATTTGATCTCATGTGATTTTTAGGGCTGATAGTGAACGTGGTGATTTATGCCAGCATTCAATCAAGGAGTATGAGATCAAAGAGGCTCTCTTCCTCCCCTCCCCTTCCCCCTAACTCCCAGTCTCTACTTTCAGCAAATCCTCAGCACCACTACTTGCACAAGCTTTTGAACGCACTGCGTAAATCACCAGGGTCAAACTCCATTCCTACAGCGCAATGTGGGCAAAATTGTTAGCTCGCTTCAACAGCTGCACTTCCTACATTTGCATTTGAATTTGCATGTTTGTCAATGACTGGATGGTTTGAAACGGTTTGAAAAAAAATGGGCAGCAAGACATCTGCCTCCAGCTCTGGTTGTTTTGAATGACTGAGAAAACAGCGGTGAGCAGTGTGTCTAACTGTATGTCTAACAAGTGTGGTTACACTTTCATCTAATTCAGGAAAGGTCATAGAGGAGGTGAGTGGTTTTACAAGTCAAATAACTTTCAATCTGAACATTTTACCAGTAAACATCCACATGCCCAACAGGTGTAGGCTACATTTGCAAAGCATGCACAACAAGGAATATACTCTATTACTTAAGATCATGTTCGTTTTTTGTCATGATCGAGTAAAAACACTCACTAAATCTGTTATTTATTTAAGTGTTGGCCCAAAAGATTCCTTACAATATAAATCAATAAAGCGAGACTCTGTTATGTTTTACAATGGCCTGTATAAACGTTTACTCTCAACCAGCTTCGACACTTTGCTCTATCTAATTAACATTTACCCCTGAGAAACAGTAAACCAGTTTAATTTATGCTGCTTACTTGCTTGACCAGCTATGACAGGGGTATTACTATTATCTAGTGGCCAAGTCCAATATACAGAGACAAACCAATAGGAAAATGAGGACATCACCACAAACCATGTTAGTTTATTGGTTGGGATCATCTAAAATGAAATATGGATTAATTCATGTGATGATGTAATGCCACATGCATACAGCTGTTTCTGCCATCTCACCACTGTATCTTATTAGCGGCATATGATTAGTACATGTAGCCTACATGTGATTGGCATTTGTGAAGCATTATTCCAAAACAAAATATGATACATGTTAATTTAATGTAAAATTTACTTGGACAAAATTTGATGTCCAATTAAAATATTTAATGACATGACAAATTGCCATGTAGCGCTGATTAGATATTAAACATAATTTATATTGCATAACATAGTGAAAACGTCCTATTGACCCAAAAATATTCTAACCTCAAGGAGGTATAACCATATTTTGAAAAGAGATTGGATTAAGCAAGATAGCCAAGAGTTTGTTTATGGTAAGCCTATTGTGTAAACTCCCAATTTTGGAGCGTAAATTTGATTCATACAGTTGAAGTCGGAAGTTTACATACACCTTAGCCAAATACATTTAAACTCAGTTTTTCACAATTCCTGTCACGACTTCCGCCGAGGCTGCCTCCCCTCCTTGTTCGGGCAGGCTTCGGCGTTCGTCGTCACCGGCTCACTGCCGCCCCAATTATCATCATCCCATTTGTCTTGTCTTGTCAATCACACACACACCTGGTTCTAATAACCTCATTAGTCTGTGTATAAGTGTTCCTTCTGCCCCCTTGTCCTTGTGGGTGATTGTTTGAATTTGAGAGTAGTGTAGCTCGGTGGAGCTACTCGTACCATTTTGTTGCCAGGGTAGATAGTTTCCCCTGTGCCTGTTTCGTTTGTCGCTATTCCAGCATATTTTGTGTAACTAAGGAATAAACTCTGTATTCGGTGATTACCCTCCTGCACCTGACTCCTTCCATCACACTCATCACAGAATCACCCACTCGCTATGGAGTCATAGGACCCGATCTGTCGAGACCAGCTGGCCAACCGGATCCAGCCACCTACACCCCAGCACCCGGAGGGATCCAGATATCCCGACCACGGGCGTTCGATTGGACGGCGATGCTCTGCCAAGGATTCCTCCTCAACTGGAGCTTTACTTCTCCAGCATCAGGCCGGCGCCATCAAAGCGGGAGAAGGTGTCCATCCTCGTTTCCTGCCTCTGTGGGAAAGCCCTGGAGTGGGCCAACGCAGTGTGGAACGAAGGAGTAGCCGTGTTGGAGGACTACGGGGAGTTCGCTCGCCTTTTTCGGGCGGTCTTCGATCACCCGCCCGAGGGTCGAGAGGCGGGCGAGCGGCTGGTCCACCTGAGGCAGGGGACGAGGACCACGCAGGACTTCGCGTTGGAGTTTCGGACTCTGGCAGCGGGGTCCGGGTGGAACGAGCGGGCCCTGATCTACCATTTCCGGTGCCATCTGCGGGAGGATGTCCGACGGGAGCTAGCCTGCCGGGACACCATGTTGTCCTTTACGAAACTGGTGGACATGGCCATTCGTTTGGACAACCTGCTGGCAGCCAGAGGACGTCCTGGTAGGGGTCTGCCCGTCTCGAATCCCGAGCTGATGGAGCTGGGTGGAGCCGCCGTCTGAGAGAGCGGAGGAAGACAGCGACAGTGCCACTCTGGTGGCATGAAGGGACAGTACACCACATGCCGTAGTCAACGTTATTTTGGGCCTGGAGGCGGCAGGCAGGGCACTCTCGCATCACCCCAGGTATCGAACACCCACATTTATTCAGAGCCCTCTGCTGCGCACTGTACCCTACCTATCCACTTTCCCGATCACATGGTAGTTCCCCAGTGTAAGGCGCTAGTCGATACAGGTGCAGCTGGGAACTTTATGGATAGGGCATTCGCACGCCGTCAAGGCATTTCATTGGTTTCCCTATCCATTCCACTCCCCATCCGAGCACTTGATAGTCGACCATTAGGGTCCGGGTTTGTTACGGAAGTCACTATACCAGTCACCATGATCAACCAGGAGACACATTGTGAGCAGGTTATTTTTTCTATTAATGAGTCTCCTGCTTTCCCTGTGGTATTAGGTATCCCTTGGCTAGCACTCCACAACCCCACCTTCTCATGGCCTCAGAGGTCTCTCACGGGGTGGTCGCGAGAGTGTCAGGGTGGTGTCTAGGTGTTTCCGTTGGTGCAACCACGGTGGAAACCACGGTGGACTCCTCCCAGGAGTTAAGTGTACCCCCTGTCACAGGCTGTAACGGAGGCTATGGAAACATACGTAACCGAGTCCCTGGGCCAGGGGTATATACGTCCCTCCACTTCACCCACCTCCTCAAGTTTCTTCTTTGTGAAGAAGAAAGACAGCGGTCTGCGCCCGTCCATTGATTATCGATCACTGAACAAGGAGACGATTAGATTTAGTTATCCTCTCCCCCTCATTCCTTCAGTGATTGAGTCAATGCATGGGGCGCGCTTCTTCACCAAGCTAGATCTCAGGAGTGCATACAACCTGGTGCGTGTTCGGGAGGGGGATGAGTGGAAGACAGCATTCAGCACAACCACGGGGCATTATGAATACCTGGTGATGCCCTACGGTTTGATGAATGCTCCATCCGTCTTCCAGTCCTTTGTGAACGAGGTGTTTCGGGACATGCTTGGTCGCGGTGTGGTGGTCTACATCAATGACATCCTGGTGTATTCTGCTATGCGCGCCGAGCATGTGTCCCTGGTTCGCAAAGTGCTGGCCCGACTGTTGGAAAATGACCTTTATGCCAAGGCAGAGAAGTGTATGTTTTTCCAGCAGTCCGTCTCCTTCCTCGGATACCGCATTACCACCTCAGGTGTGGAGATGGAGGGAGATCACATATCAGCCGTACGTAATTGGCCGACTCCAACCACGGTTAAGGAGGTGCAGCGCTTCCTTGCCTTTGCTAACTACTATCGGAGGTTTATCCGGGGCTTTGGCAAGGTCGCAGCTCCCATTACATCCCTGTTGAAGGGTGGGCTGTCCCGGCTCTGCTGGTCTGCTGAGGCTGACCTGGCCTTCAGGAGACTGCGGGGTCTGTTCACCTCAGCCCCGGTACTGGCCCACCCCGATCCATCACTACCGTTCGTAGTGGAGGTGGAAGCGTCCAAGGTAGGGATAGGCGCTGTCCTGTCCCAACGCTCGGGCACGCCACCCAAGCTCCGCCCCTGTGCCTTCTTCTCTAAGAAGCTCAGCCCGGCGGAGCAGAACTACGACGTTGGTGATCGGGAGCTGTTGGCTGTTGTCCGAGCTTTGACCGTGTGGAGGCATTGGCTCGAAGGGGCGAAACACCCTTTCCTCGTCTGGACGGACCACGGTAACCTGGAGTACATCCGGGCAGCAAGGAGGCTGAATCCTCGCCAGGCCAGGTGGGCCCTATTCTTCACCCGGTTTGATTTTACACTGTCATACATTCCAGGTACGAACAACGTGAAGGCAGAGGCACTGTCCCGGCTGTATGACACAGAGGAGAGGCCCAGAGACAACACCCCCATACTACCGGCCTACTGCATTTTGACGCCGGTAGTATGGGCGATGGACGCAGATATAGAGCAGGCATTACACACAGATCCATCTCCACCTCAGTGTCCAGCTGGGTTGCGGTACGTGCCTGCTCTTATCCGTGATCGTCTGATCTTCTGGGCACACACGTCACCCTCCTCTGGTCACCCAGGTATCGGTCGTACAGTGCGCTGCTTGATTGGAAAGTACTAGTGGCCTACCTTGGCTAAGGACGTGAGGGTGTACATCTCCTCCTGCTCGGTGTGCGCCCAGAGTAAAGCACCTAGGCACCTCCCAGCGGGTAAGTTATAACCTTTACCAGTTCCACAATGACCATGGTCTCACCTTAGTATTGATTTTTTGACTGATCTTCCCCTCTCCCAAGGTAACACCACCATCCTGGTCGTTGTGGACTGCTTTTCCAAGTCCTGCCGCCTCCTTCCTCTGCCCAGTCTCCCCACGGCCCTGCAGACTGTGGAGGCCCTGTTTACTCACGTCTTCTGGCACTACGGGGTGCCAGAGGATATAGTGTCCGACCGAGGTCCCCAGTTCACGTCCAAGGTTCATGGAACGTCTGGGGGTCTTGGTCAGCCTGACCTCTGGGTTCCACCCTGAGTAAAATGGGCAGGTGGAATTGGTAAATCAGGATTTGGTAGGTTCCTGCGATCCTACTCCCAGGACCGGCCGGGGGAGTGGTTGGTATTCTTGCCATGGGCAGAATACGCCCAGAACTCTCTCCGCCACTCCTCTACTAACCTAACACCATTCCAATGTGTTTTAGGTTACCAACCGGTTCTGGCACTGTGGCACCAGAGCCAGACCGAGGTGGATGACTGGTTTCGGCACGCGGAGGAGACGTGAGATGCTGTCCACGTTCACCTCCAGATCGCCGTGCGTCATCAGAAGGCCAACGCTGACCGTCACGCAGTGAGGACCCGGTCTTCGTACCGGGGGATCGGATCTGGCTCTCGACCCGGAATCTGCCCCTCCGCCTGCCCTGCCAGAAGCTGAGCCCGTGGTTTGTGGGGCTGTTCAAAGTCCTGAGGAGAATCAACGAGGTCACGTATAGGTTATTACTTCCCCCTGATTACCGTATTAACCCCTCGTTTCATGTGTTTCTCCTCAGGCCGGTGGTGGTTGGTCCGCTCCAGGAGTCTGAGGTGCGGGAGGATCCTCCACCTCCTCTGGACATCGAGGGGGCCCCGGTGTACTCTGTCCGTTCCATCTTGGACTCGAGGCGTCGGGTGGGGGGCCTTCAGTACCTCAGGAGTGGGAGGGGTACGGTCCGGAGGAACGGTGCTGGGTCCCGGTGAGGGATATCCTCGATCCCTCCCTGTTGCGGGATTTCCACCGTCGCCATCCAGTTCGCCCTGCTCCGCGTCCTCCTGGCCGTCCCCGAGGCCGGTTCGTCGTCACCGGCTTACTAACCACTGCCGCCCCAATTATCATCATCACATTTGTCTTGTCTTGTCAATCACACACACCTGGTTCTAATCCCCTCATTAGTCTGTGTATAAGTGTTCCCTCTGCCCCCTTGTCCTTGTGGGTGAATGTTTGAATATGAGAGTAGTGTAGCTCGGTGGAGCTACTCGTACCATTTTGTTGCCAGGGTAGATATTTCCCCTGTGCCTATGTATTGTATGGAGATACCGTTACAGTGTATTGCCAGAGTAGATAGTTTCCCCTGTGCCTGTTTCGTTTGTCGCTATTCCAGCGTATTTTGTGTAACAAAGGAATAAACTCTGTATTCGGTGATTACCCTCCTGCGCCTGACTCCTTCCATCACACTCATCACAATTCCTGACATTTAATCCTAGTAAAAATTCCCTGTCTTAGGTCAGTTAGGAACCCCACTTTATTTTAAGAATGTGAAATGTCAGAATAATAGTAGAGAGAATGATTTATTTCAGCTTTTATATCTTTCATCACTTTCCCAGTTGGTCAGAAGTGTACACACACTCAATTAGTATTTGGTAGTATTGCCTTTAAATTGTTTAACTTGGGTCAAACATTTCGGGTAGCCTTCCACAATAAATTGGGTGAATTTGACAGAGCTGGTGTAACTGAGTCAGGTTTGTAGGCCTCGTTGCTCGCACACATATTTTCTGTTCTGCCCACAACTTTTCTGTAGGATTGAGGTCAGGGCTTTGTGATGGCCACTCCAACACCCTGACTTTGTTGTCCTTAAGCCATTTTGCCACAACTTGGGAAGTATACTTGGGGTCATTGTCCATTTGGAAGACCCATTTATGACCAAGCTTTAACTTCCTGACTGATGTCTTGAGATGTTGCTTCAATATATCCACATAATTTTCCTTCCTCATGATGCCATCTATTTTGTGAAGTGCACCAGTCCCTCCTGCAGCAACGCACCCCCACAGCATGATGTTGCCACCCCCGTGCTTCATGGTTGGTATGGTGTTCTTCAGCTTGCAAACTACCCCATTTTTCCTCCAAACATAACAATGGTCATTATGGCCAAACAGTTATATTTTTGTTTAATCAGACCAGAGGACATTTCTCCAAAAAGTACGATCTTTGTCCCCATGTGCAGTTGCAAACCGTAGTCTGGCTTTTTTATGGTGGTTTTAGAGTAGTTGCTTCTTCCTTGCTGAGCGGCCTTTCAGGTTATGTCGATATAGGACTCGTTTTACTGTGGATATAGATACTTTTGTACCTGTTTCCTCCACCATCATCACAAGGTCCTTTGCTGTTGTTCTGGGATTGATTTGCACTTTTCGCACAAAAGTACGTTCATCTCTAGGAGACAGAATGCTTCTCCTTCCTGAGCGGTATGACAGCTGCGTGGTCCCATGGTGTTTATACTTGCGTACTATTGTTTGTACAGATGAACGTGGTACCTTCAGGCGTTTGGAAATTGCTCCCAAGGATGAACTAGACTTGTGGAGGTCTACAATTTTTTTTTGAGGTCTTGGCTGATTTCTTTTCATTTTCCCTTGATGTCAAGCAAAGAGGCACTGAGTTTGAAGGTAGGCCTTGAAATACATCCACAGGTACACCTCCAATTGACTCAAATGATGTCAATTAGCCTATCAGAAGCTTCTAAAGCCATTTTCTGGAATTGTCCAAGCTGTTTAAAGGCACAGTCAACTTAGTGTATGTAAACTGACCCACTGGAATTGTGATACAGTGATTTGTAGGTGAAATAATCTGTCTGTAAACAATTGTTGGAAAAATTACTTGTGTCATGCACAAAGTAGATGTCCTAACCGACTTACCAAAACTATAGTTTAACAAGAAATGTGTGGAGTGGTTGAAAAACCTAAGTGTATGTAAACTTCCGACTTCAACTGTATATCCGTTTCTTACAGGTAAAATGATTGTTGACATTCATGTAGACAAATCTGAACTCAATTAGCGTATCTAAATTGCATTTATTTGTATCCAATCCGGTGGCAGGTATCTCCTTTGATTGGAAACAGGCACAATACAAAATGCTATTGCTTAGCATTTGGGTGCCAAAACTGCAGTATTTATGCCCTGATTGGACAATTACCAGTTTGATATGGAAGAATTCCCTATGTCTAAGGGTCACGTGGGAACTGCAGTGGGGTCGCCCCAAAAAATAAAAAATAAAAATTAACAAATGTATATATATACAGTACCAGTCAAAAGTTTGGAAACACCAACTCATTCCAGGGTTTATCTTTCTTTTTACTATTTTCTACATTGTAAAATAATAGTGAAGACATCAAAACTATGAAATAACACATATGGAATCATGTAGTAAGCAAAAAAGTGTTAAACAAATCAAAATATATTTTATATTTGAGATTCTTCAAATAGCCACCCTTTGCCTTGATGACAGCTTTACGATGGGAACTACACATGCGGAGATCATCCGTTCACCCACACCGCGTCTCACAAAGACATGGCGGTTGGAACCAAAAATCTCAAATTTGGACTCCAGACCAAAGGACACATTTCCACCAGTCTAATGTCCATTGCTTGTGTTTCTTGGCCCAAGCAAGTCTCTTCTTATTATTGGTGTCCTTTAGTAGTGTTTTTTCTTGCAGCAATTCGACCATGAAGGCCTGATTCACACAGTCTCCTCTGAACAGTTGATGTTGAGATGTGTCTGTTACTTGAACTCTGTGAAGCATTTATTTGGGCTGCAATTTCTGAGGCTGGTAACTCTAATGAACTTATCCTCTGCAGCAGAAGTAGCTCTGGGTCTTCCATTCCTGTGGCGGTCCTCATGAGAGTCAGTTTCATCATAGCGCTTGATGGTTTTGGCGACTGTATTTGAAGAAACTTTCAAAGTTATTGAAATGTTCCGTATTGACTGACCTTCATGTCTTAAAGTAATGATGGACTGTTGTTTCTCTTTGCTTATTTGAGCTGTTCTTGCTATAATATGGACTTAGGGTTTTACCAAATAGGGCTATCTTCTATATACCCCACTACCTTGTCACAACACAACTGATTTGCTCAAACGAATTAAGAAGGAAAGAAATTCCACAAATTAACTTTTAAGAAGGTCAGTCCCCTGTAGCTCAGTTGGTAGAGCATGGCGCTTGCAATGCCAGGGTTGTGGGTTCGTTTCCCACGGGGGGCTAGTATGAAAAATGTATGCACTCACTAACTGTAAGTCGCTCTGGATAAGAGCGTCTGCTAAATGACTAAAATGTAAATGTAAGAAGGCACACCTGTTAATTGAAATGCATTCCAGGTAACTATCTCATGAAGCTGGTTGAGAGAATGCCAAGAGTGTGCAAAGCTGTCATAAAGGCAAAGGGTGGCTATTTGAAGAGTCTCAAATATAACATAGATTTTGATTTGTTTAACACTTTTTTGGTTACTACATGATTCCATATGTGTTATTTCATAGTTTTGATGTCTTCACTATTATTCTACAATGTAGAAAATAGTAAAAATTAAGAAAAACCCTGGAATGAGTAGGTGTGTCCAAACTTTTGACTGGTAGCGTATATACAGTGGGGGAAAAAAGTATTTAGTCAGCCACCAATTGTGCAAGTTCTCCCACTTAAAAAGATGAGAGAGGCCTGTAATTTTCATCATAGGTACACGTCAACTATGACAGACAGAATGAGGAAAAAAATCCAGAAAATCACATTGTAGGATTTTTAATGAATTTATTTGCAAATTATGGTGGAAAATAAGTATTTGGTCAATAACAAAAGTTTCTCAATACTTTGTTATATACCCTTTGTTGGCAATGACACAGGTCAAACGTTTTCTGTAAGTCTTCACAAGGTTTTCTCACACTGTTGCTGGTATTTTGGACCATTCCTCCATGCAGATCTCCTCTAGAGCAGTGATGTTTTGGGGCTGTCGCTGGGCAACACGGACTTTCAACTCCCTCCAAATATTTTCTATGGGGTTGAGATCTGGAGACTGGCTAGGCCACTCCAGGACCTTGAAATGCTTCTTATGAAGCCACTCCTTCGTTGCCCGGCGGTGTGTTTGGGATCATTGTCATGCTGAAAGACCCAGCCACGTTTCATCTTCAATGCCCTTGCTGATGGAAGGAGGTTTTCACTCAAAATCTCACGATACATGGCCCCATTCATTCTTTCCTTTACACGGATCAGTCGTCCTGGTCCCTTTGCAGAAAAACAGCCCCAAAGCGTGATGTTTCCACCCCCATGCTTCACAGTAGATATGGTGTTCTTTGGATGCAACTCAGCATTCTTTGTCCTCCAAACACGACGAGTTGAGTTTTTACCAAAAAGTTATATTTTGGTTTCATCTGACCATATGACATTCTCCCAATCCTCTTCTGGATCATCCAAATGCACTCTAGCAAACTTCAGACGGGCCTGGACATGTACTGGCTTAAGCAGGGGGACACGTCTGGCACTGCAGGATTTGAGTCCCTGGCGGCGTAGTATGTTACTGATGGTAGGCTTTGTTACTTTGGTCCCAGCTCTCTGCAGGTCATTCACTAGGTCCCCCCGTGTGGTTCTGGGATTTTTGCTCACCGTTCTTGTGATCATTTTGACCCCACGGGGTGAGATCTTGCGTGGAGCCCCAGATCGAGGGAGATTATCAGTGGTCTTGTATGTCTTCCATTTCCTAATAATTGCTCCCACAGTTGATTTCTTCAAACCAAGCTGCTTACCTATTGCAGATTCAGTCTTCCCAGCCTGGTGCAGGTCTACAATTTTGTTTCTGGTGTCCTTAGACAGCTCTTTGGTCTTGGCCATAGTTGAGTTTGGAGTGTGACTGTTTGAGGTTGTGGACAGGTGTCTTTTATACTGATAACAAGTTCAAACAGGTGCCATTAATACAGGTAACGAGTGGAGGACAGAGGAGCCTCTTAAAGAAGAAGTTATAGATCTGTGAGAGCCTGAAATCTTGCTTGTTTGTAGGTGACCAAATACTTATTTTCCACCATAATTTGCAAATAAATTCATTAAAAATCCTACAATGTGATTTTCTGGATTTTGTTTTCTCAATTTGTCTGTCATAGTTGACGTGTACCTATGATGGAAATTACAGGCCTCTCTCATCTTTTTAAGTGGGAGAACTTGCACAATTGGCGGCTGACTAAATACTTTTTTCCCCACTGTATATTACAGTGCATTCGGAAAGTATTAAGACCCTGCGATGAGGTGATGTTGAAGGATTCAGGCGCAGGAGGGTAAATCACAGAATAACAGGCTTTTTTTTGCCTGCTGGGCGACGGTGGAAATCCCGCAACAGGGAGGGATCGAGGATATCCCTCACCGGGACCCAGCACCGCTCCTCCGGACCGTACCCCTCCCACTCCCCGAGGTACTGAAGGCCCCCCACCCGACGCCTCGAATCCAGGATGTACCGGACGGAGTACGCCGGGGCCCCCTCGATGTCCAGATGGGGCGGAGGGACCTCCCACACCTCAGACTCCTGGAGCGGACCAACCTCCACCGGCCTGAGGAGAGACACATGGAATGAGGGGTTAATGCGGTAATCAGGAGGGAGTAGTAACCTATAAGTAACCTCGTTTATTCTCCTCAGGACTTTGAACGGCCCCACTAACCACATGTTCAGCTTTCGGCAGGGCAGGCGCAGGGGCAGATTCCGGGTCAAGAGCCAGAACCAATCACCCAGTACAAAGACCGGGGCCTCACTGCGGTGGCGGTCAGCGTTGGCCTTCTGGCGACGCACAGCGCGTTGGAGGTGGACGTGAGCAGCGTTCTACGTCTCCTCCGCGCGCCGAAACCAGTCATCCACTGCAGGAGCCTCGGTCTGGCTCTGATGCCACGGTGCCAGAACCGGCTGATAACCTAAAACACATTGAAATGGCGTTAGGTTAGTGGAGGAAGGGCAGAGAGAGTTCTGGGCATATTCGGCCCATGGCAAGAACACCGACCACTCCCCCGGCCGGTCCTGGCAGTAGGACCGCAGGAACCTACCCACATCCGGATTCACCTGTTCCACCTGCCCATTAGACTCTGGGTAAAAACCAGAGGTCAGGCTGGCCGAGACCTCCAGACGTTCCATGAACGCCTTCCAGACCCTGGATGTGAACTGGGGACCCCGGTCAGACACTATGTCCTCTGGCACCCCGTAGTACCGGAAGACGTGTGTAAACAGGGTCTCCGCAGTCTGCAGGGCTATGGCGAGACCGGGCAGAGGAAGGAGGCAGCAGGCTTTGGAAAAGCGGTCCACAACGACCAGGATGGTGGTGTTATCTTGAGAGAGGGGAAGATCAGTAAGGAAGTCAATACACAAGTGGGACCATGGCCATTGTGGAACTGGTAAGGGCTGTAACTTACCCGCTGGGAGGTGCCTAGGTACCTTACTCTGGGCGCACACCGAGCAGGAGGAGACATACACCCTCACATCCTTAGCTAAGGTAGGCCACCAGTACTTTCCGGTCAGGCAGCGCACTGTACGACCGATACCTGGGTGACCTGAGGAGGGGGACGTGTGTGCCCAATAGATCAGACGGTCACGGACAAGAGAAGGCACATACTGCAGCCCAGCTGGACACTGAGGTGGAGATGGCTCTGTGCGTAACGCAGAGGTGAGGTGGTAATGCGGTATCCGAGGAAGGAGACGGACTGCTGGAAAAACATACACTTCTCTGCCTTGGCATAAAGGTCATTTTCCAACAGTCGGGCCAGCACTTTGCGAACCAGGGACACATGCTCGGCGCGCGTAACGGAATACACCAGAATGTCATCGATGTAGACCACTACACCGCGACCAAGCATGTCCCAAAACACCTCGTTCACAAAGGACTGGAAGACGGTTGGAGCATTCATCAAACCGTAAGGCATCACCAGGTATTCGTAATGCCCCATGGTTGTGCTGAACGCTGTCTTCCACTCGTCCCCCTCTCGGACACACACCAGGATGTACGCACTCCGGAGATCTAATTTTGTGAAGAAGCATGCCCCATGCATTGACTCGATCAAAGATGGAATGAGGGGTAGAGGATAACTATAATGTATTGTCCCCTTGTTCAGTGCTCGGTAATCAATACAAGGGCGCAGACCTCCGTCTTTCTTCTTCACAAAAAATAAATTTGAGGAGGCGGGCGAAGTGGAGGGACGTATGAACCCCAGGCGCAGGGACTCGGAAACGTATGTCTCCATAGCCTCCGTTTCAGCCTGCATCAGGGGATACACATGACTCCTGGGAGGCATAGGGTCTACCCAGAGGTTTATCGAGCAATCCCCCGCCCGATGAGGTGGTAATTTGGTCGCCTGCGTTTTGGAAAACACGTGCGCCAAATCGAGGTATTCAGGGGGAATGCGGTGGAATGCGATGGAGGTGGAGGTAGTGTCTGGACTTTCCACCGTGGTTGCACCAATGGAAACACCTAGAAACCTACCCTGACACTCTCGCGACCACCCCGTGAGAACTCTCTGCGGCCATGAAAAGGTGGGGTTGTGTAGTGCTAACCAGGGAAGACCTAACACAACAAGGGATTCAGGAGACTCAATAATAATAAAAAAGTGACTTGCTCTCGATGAGTCTCGTGAACGGGCAAGACCCTTCCAGGACATCCTCTAGAAGCCAGCAGGTTGTCCAACCGGATGGCCATGTCCATCAATTGATCGAAAGACAACGTGGTGTCCCGGCAGGCTAGCTCCCTTCGGACGTCCTCTCGTAGATGGCACCGGAAGTGGTCGATGAGGGCCCGCTCATTCCACCCGGACCCAGCCGCTAGATTACGAAACTCCAGGGCGAAGTCCTGCGCGGTCCTCGTCCCCTGCCTCAGGTGGACCAGCCACTCACCCGCCTCTCTACATTCGGGCGGGTAATCGAAGACGGCTCGAAAGAGGCAAGTGAACTCCCTGTAGTTGTCCAACGCGGCTCCCCCATCACTCCAGACTGCGTTGGCCCACTCCAGGACTTTCCCCGAGAGGCAGGAGCCGAGGGCGGACACCTTCTCCCGCTCCGATGGAGCCGGGCTGATGGTCGAGAAGTATAATTCCATTTGTAGGAGGAATTCCTGGCAGAGGGCAGCTGTCCTGTCAAAATCCCATGGTCGAGATATGTGAATCCCTCTGGGTGCTGGGGTGTGGGTGGCTGGATCCGGTTGGCCAGCTGGTCCCGAAAGATCGGGTCCTCTCCTCTCCAGGCGTTGGACAACCTGGAGAACCCGATCCATCGCTTCTCCCAAGCTGGTTAGCATAGTCGAATGCTCCCGGCTCCAGGCAGGTGCTCCTCTCCTGCTGACTCCATGTTTGGGTGTGTGATTCTGTGATGAGGTGAAGTTGAAGGAGTCAGGCGCAGGAGGGTAAATCACAGAATAACAGGCTTTATTCCGCAAATACAGAGTTACGCAGAATTGCGTCAAAAACACTCCAGTGCGCAAAACAGGCGCACTGGAAAATACAAGGCATGTGGGGAAATATCCCGGCAATACAAAATACACGTCCGTAGAGCTCAGAGACAGGATTGTGTCAAGGCACAGATCTGGGGAATGGCACCAAAACATTTCTGCAGCATTGAAGGTCCCCAAGAACACAGTGGCCTCCATCATTCTTAAATGGAAGAAGTTTGGAACCACCTCTTATGGTGGACTCTTCCTACGGTGAAGCATGGTGATGGCAGCATCATGCTTTGGGGTTGTTTTTCAGGGACTGGGAGACTAGTCAGGATCAAGGGAAAGATGAACGGAGCAAAGTACAGAGAGATCCTTGATGAAAACCTGCTGAACCTCAGACTGGGGCGAAGGTTCACCTTCCAACAGGATAACGACCCTAAGCACACAGCCAAGACAACGCAGAAGTAGCTTCGGGACAAGTCTCTGAATGTCCTTGAGTGGCCCAGCCAGAGCCCGGACTTGAACCCGATCTAACATCTCTGGAGAGACCTGAAAATAGCTGTGCAGCGACGCTCCCCATCCAACCTGACAGAGTTTGAGAGGATCTGCAGAGAAGAATGGGAGAAACTGCCCAAATACAGGTGCGCCAAGCATGTATCGTCATATCCAAGAACACTTGAGGCTGTAATCGCTGCCAAAGGTGCTTCAACAAAGTACTGAGTAATGGGTCTGAATAAATGTGATATTTCAGTTTTTATTTTTTATAAATTTTCAAAAATGTCTAAAAACCAGTTTTTGCTTCGTCATTATGGGGTATTGCGTGTAGATTGATGAGAGAGAAAAAAACGATTTAATCCAATTTAGAATAAGGCTGTAACGTAACAAAATGTGGAAAAAGTCAAGGGGTCTGAATACTTCCCGAATGCACTGTATATATATATATATATATATATATATTATTTATTTATTTATTCTTATTTTATCTTTATTTAACTAGGCAAGTCAGTTAAGAACAAATTGTTATTTACAATGACGGCCTACACCGGCCAAACCCGGACGACGCTGGGCCAATTGTGATTATTAAGAGTAGAGATTATTGTATGGGACAATATACCAAATTGTATTGAGTAAATATAGTTATTGGTTTCTTTTCACTTTTAAAGAGAGGGAAATGCAACGAATTGAAGGTTATTTGTTGATGTGAAAATCTACATTTACTGATATTAAGGTTGTGTCATTGTATTTGGGGTGGGGGTTGGGGTCGCGAGAAATTATTTGGAAAAAAATGGGGTCCCCAGAAATTCTGGCGGAAATAAAAATGGGTCCACTGTTCAAGGGGATATCTGTGTGGCATGTCATACACTGCATTAACAGTTAGCAGTCTTAGTGCTCTTCCTGAATAGTAAGATGTATTATCAGTAAGCAGCCTGACCCAGAGGCCATGCTGAGGTCTTCACATGATGACCAGCCCCGGGGGGAGCTGACGTATAAACACTAAGCAGATAAAAACAAGACCTATCTATACATGAGATATTGACCACAATTTGCAGCCGTTTGTGCAGTGGTGGAAAAAGTACCCAATTGTCATACTTGAGTAAAAGCAAAGCTACTTTAATCGAAAATGACTCAAGTAAAAGTGAAAGACACCCAGTAATATACTGCTTGAGTAAAAGTCTAAAAATATTTTGTTTAAAGTATACTTAAGTATCAAAAGTAAATGTATAAATCATTTAAAATGCCTTATATTAAGGAAAACAGACGGCACCATTTTCATGTTTTTTAAATTTACGGATAGACTGGAGCACACTCCAACACTCATTTACAAACAAAGCATGTGTGTTTAGTGAGTCCGCCTGATCATAGGTAGTAGGGATGACCAGGGATCCTTGATAAGTGCATTTTCCTGTCCTGCTAAGCATTCAAAATGTAACAAGTACTTTTGGGTGTCAAGGAAAATGTATGGAGTAAAAAGTAAATTATTTTACTTAGGAATGTAGTGAAGTAAAAGTAAACGTTGTCAAAAATATAAATATTAAAGTAAAGTACAAATACCTCCCAAAAACGACTTCAGTAGTACTTGAAAGTCTTTTTACTTAAGTACTTTACACAACAGCTTATATATTATTAAAACTGCTGTTTATCGATTCTGTATTTTCCCATATTTAAATACAAATCATTGGATGTTTTTTACATTAACACCAGATTTGAAACAGTGTAATAAGATTCCCCAAGGTGAAACTGCGCAATAAAGCTCATTTTGAATCTTGGAGATATCTGCCATTATATGCTTACCGTTTGATAACTTTTAAGCTCTCTCAGAATTTCTCCTCTGTTGGCACTGAGACAAGTCCTAATGAATTCCAAATAATTTAAGAGTTAGAGGAATATTGGTATTCTGTATTTTTTACCTGTCTAGACAAGGACAGAAGGCACAAACGCTCAATGTTTATACTGTGAAAAAACTGTTAGGGGAGAGAGAGACAGAGAGAGAGACAGAGAGAGAGAGAGAAAGAGAGAGAGAGAGAGAGCGAGAGAGAGAGAGAGAGAGAGAGAGAGAGAGTCAAATGTCTTCTGTTTGCTGATGATCTGGTGCTTCTGTCACCAACCAAGGAGGGCCTACAGCAGCACCTAGATCTTCTGCACAGATTCTGTCAGACCTGGGCCCTGACAGTAAATCTCAGTAAGACAAAAATAATGGTGTTCCAAAAAAGGTCCAGTTGCCAGGACCACAAATACAAATTCCATCTAGACACCGTTGTCCTAGAGCACACAAAAAACTATACATACCTCGGCCTAAACATCAGCGCCACAGGTAACTTCCACAAAGCTGTGAACGATCTGAGAGACAAGGCAAGAAGGGCTTTCTATGCCATCAAAAGGAACATACAATTTGACATACCAATTAGGATCTGGCTAAAAATACTTGAATCAGTTATAGAACCCATTGCCCTTTATGGTTCTGAGGTCTGGGGTCCGCTCACCAACCAAGAATTCACAAAATGGGACAAACACCAAATTGAGACTCTGCATGCAGAATTCTGCAAAAACATCCTCCGTGTACAACGTAAAACACCAAATAATGCATGCAGAGCAGAATTAGGCCAATACCCGCTAATTATCAAAATCCAGAAAAGAGCCGTTAAATTCTATAACCACTTAAAAGGAAGCGATTCCCAAACCTTCCATAACAAAGCCATCACCTACAGAGAGATGAACTTGGAGAAGAGTCCCCTAAGTAAGCTTGTCCTGGGCCTCTGTTCACAAACACAAACAGACCCCACACAGCCCCAGGACAACAACAACAACAACAACAACACAATTAGACCCAACCAAATCATGAGAATACAAAAAGAGAATTACTTGACACATTGGAAAGAACAAACAAAAAAACAGAGCAAACTAGAATGCTATTTGGCCCTAAACAGAGAGTACACAGTGGCAGAATACCTGACCACTGTGACTGACCCAAACTTAAGGAAAGCTTTGACTATGTACAGACTCAGTGAGCATAGCCTTGCTATTGAGAAAGGCCGCCGTAGGCAGACCTGGCTCTCAAGAGAAGACAGGCTATGTGCACACTGCCCACAAAATGAGGTGGAAACTGAGCTGCACTTCCTAACCTCCTGCCAAATGTATGACCATATTAGAGACACATATTTCCCTCAGATTACAGCGATCCACAAAGAATTCGAAAACAAACCCAAATTTGATAAACTCCCTTATCTACTAGGTGAAAAACCACAGTGTGCCATCACAGCTGCAAGATTTGTGACCTGTTGCCACAAGAAAAGGGCAACCAGTGAAGAACAAACACCA